>NC_055674.1:24427670-24727670 GCF_017976325.1 Chelmon rostratus
CGACAGCAATACAGCGATGATTGTCGTTATTCTTCATGTTGAGCTCTCACTCCAAAACAGCAGATTCCAAAACCTCAGCTATGTTGAGTCCAGCGTGTGACATGACAAGAGGCTGAGTCTGTCGGACAAAACTTTTCATTTCCCGTTCCCCTCTCATAACATGACTGTGACTGTGATAGCTCTGAGTAGCTTGTGAAGTCCACCCAGCTGTGGTTATTGAGATGCTGCTTCTTTGAGGCTCTGTGTCACTTTGGCTTTTGTTTCTTGGTACAGAGCTGCTTTCACTGTGTGACTTAAGTGTGGCCTTGATGGAACTGTATACATAGGCTTCAGCGTGTTTACTAACCTCCAAACTCCATAGTTGTTGACCACATTTCTTGAAGTGTTTGGCGCTATATTCACAGATGCATCTTGTTGTTTCTTCACCTCTTGTTATGTCTCGTCGTGTCTGTTATGCTGTTAGTTCACTAGCGTCAAGTGTTGTCTCACTTCCTGTTTTATTGTGAAACCCTGACTCTCCTCTCGTTTCAGAGCCCTGGCTTCCTGGTGTGTTTCCCGCCTGTCTGGTTGTCTGCCCCGCCCTGATTGTCTCCACCTGTTCCTTGTTACCTCATGTATATATAGTCTGTGTCTCCCCTTGTCCTGTGCCAGAGTGTCTTGTGACCTTGTGGTTTTCATGTCAGTCCAGCGTTTCTACCTTGTCAGCCTAATTTTTATTCACTTTATTGATCCCAAACTTGGAAATTCTTCTCTACTATTACTTCCTAGTGTTTGAGAAAACCCTATCCTTAGTGTCTTTTGTTTGTTTTGTCAACGTGTGCCTTTTGTTCTCCATTCTTGTATTGAGAATCTTTTTGTCATCATTAAACCAGCCTTGAGCCTTTTCCACCCTGCCTGTTTTGAGTCCTGTGTGTCGTGCCTGAGTGCTTGTGTCAGTTATGAGGATGCAGGGCTCCACACGCTTCTTTCAGGCTCCTTTGGTCTGGCTGGAGCTTTGTTCAGCTTTTCTGGCTTCTCATGTTTGATGTGTTTTCCATAGTGTGGTTGACCGTCGTTAGGCAGTATTTGCAAGTTGTTTTGCATTTGTCATTTTCCTTTTTTGCCATTGTCAGTTTTGGAAACTGGAAAACCAAAATGTTGGATCTTTAATCTTTTTTTCGTTATTGGCACGTTCATCCATACATTTCCTGTTGGGTTTATTTTCTAGCAGCGCCTGGCTGGCATGCAAAGGATGACAGGAGTCTGCTTTCTTGACTTCTATGATTGCACCCTCTGCCGTTCAAACAAAAACAATACAATTTTCAACCAGGAGAGATGTAAATAACCATTAACATCACGGTAGATAACATCACAGTCTCACGACAGCATCAAGCCATATTTCTATTGCGGTATCGCAAGAGTTGATATATTGTTATATCCCTATTAATAACCATCCATTATCCGCCTGAAATTTGTTGACTGATTTTATATATTTGTATTTTCAATGGTGTAATCTCAGCATCATAATAAATGAGGGTCACCCTCAGTGATTTCCCTGTGAATTTCAGATTAAATATATTCTTACAACCAAACTGTATTATATGGCCTGAATTCCATCAATATGCATTTGCATTACCCCAATTTCCCAGCAGGCGATTAACACAGTTATATCATAACAAAGGTTCTCCTTTTCAGTGTAAATAAAATCCTTCTTCATCATACAGAATATTTGTATTGAATATATCTCTGAGAATAATCTACATTTTTCAGTTGATTCCTTCATTAACTATTGATGAACCAAAGATGGCCGTCCTACTTGCTATCAGATGTTACTTGAAACATGAAGAATGCTGTTGTTCCTCCACCTGCACGGAGGTTAGGCTGAATAAAAATGTTAATCACAGTTTTGTCTTGCATAGATGTACTTCATACTATTGTTATGATTCCCCAGACCGAGGAAAAACTCTCCGGAGGGTAGCAGCAGAGACGTGGTCTGTCCCATCGTTCTCAGACAGTCAAACCCTGTATTGGAACAAGAACAGGAGAACGTGGACGATGAAGTTGATATGTGCTTCAAAGATATTATACGGATTGGTAAGAACCTAGATTTTATCATGTTTTCATCATTTTATCATCATCTTGGGTATCATGAATGCCATGCAAAATTGAAAATGTGTTTGACTCTGATGCAGACATGTCTTTCAACATAAGATTACATTTCCATAAAGGTACAGGAAACTCAGTAGTGCATTTGGAATTAAACACATGTTAATTGTGTTGGTTGCCTACTATTAATTCTTAGAAATTACATCAGTTGCTAATGATCGCTCCCATGTTTGTTTTGTTTTTATTTAATTTATGTCAGCTTTGGACACAGAAAAAAGGTTAAAATAACTGCTTATCTTGGTCAGTGCCTTTGATGTGTGATGCAGGGCTGTTTCAGGCAAAGACGAGCTAAAGGTTACATTAAACATTGATTTCTGATGCCCAATCTACTTGAGTGTGCATTTAATTGTTAAATGTTTAATGTTTCATTGAATTGTCCGCTGCTCATACTCACTACATGCACACACAGGCCAGTGGGAAGCGGCACTAACACACAGAGTCTGGTGATGGGAGACAATCAGTGAATGTTTGCGCTGGCCCACACAGCTGGCCTGCTTGTAGTGATAATGGTGTAGGTGTGTTCTGCCTACTTAGTTCAGCAGCTGCATCTGTGACAGACAGCTGTCAGACAGATCTTTCACCTGTTACCTGGAGAGACTCTGGGCAGGCTCACAGAGTGGCTGTCACTATTCCACTGACTAAATGCATGTGTGCATATGTAAAACATAAATCATTGTCAGATCGCAGCAGACAGTGAAATATATTGTAGCCTGGAGCTACACAGGAAAACCAGACCAGAATTTATCAAAGAGATGTGGTTTTCTGTGGTTTGAATATAATTTTTTATGATGCCATGTATGAAGAAATGTCTTTAAGCCACATGGAGACAGAGGAGGATCTGCACTTTTCCATCACCAAACCATACATTTATTACCAGTTTGATAAACAACACCATACTTCTTTTGCCAGTCTCTTCAATAATAATCTCTTTCAGAATGTCCAATAGTGAACCACACCTATGTTTTAATTTATTACATTTCCAGGACATAAGAATAATAATTTCACACCAGACCAATAAGATAAATGACTCCATAAGGTTAATTTATTTCCTATGGAGTCTTTCTGCTGTAAAGCAGGCTCTGTTGATAATGTTGAACTGCAGAAGAGGATGACTGTCATATAAGAAAGCTGTGCCTCCTCTTAGTTACTGTTTTCAAAAGTACAGACCAGGTCTTGCTCACATGTAGTCCTAGCATGTAGGTTTAGTTTCGTTGAAGGCCAAAATTCTGCTAGATGTTAAAGACAAAATCCCCCTACGATGTTTGTTAGAATGTCCTCAATTAGGAAGCACTGCTCCCTGAAATGTACTTATTCTTGTAAAGGTCCCCAAATGCTACATCTTGATTATGTCATCTCTAAGTGCCTTCAGCAAAGCAGGGTGGGTGTAGACAGGAGTATTACTGTACAGTAACACGATACAAACCAGATTCTGGACCTATGTTTAATCAGTGCCAGTTTCCAGTATATGTTATGATGATGTTGGATTACAGGAATGCTGCCAGCCACACAACTGATGCTCTATTTGTGTCCAAGCAAGGAAGTTAACCAGAGCTGTCTGCCAGAGCCATATCGCCCTTGACTGAGCAGCCCAGTAATACAAATGAAAATCAGGGAGCTTCAGTCCTCCACATGGGGGAGTACTGTCAAGGGTTTTGATTTTAATTCTCAGAACGTTCCTCCTTTAGATGAATGACGATATCAACCATTATCATTTCTGGAAGAAATTCTTACGTACCGATGAGGGGAGGGGTTGAAACAAGTACATGATGATTACAACTGGGGTGTATGACATCTGTGCACCAAGTTTTGTCTATGAACACAGCTCAAAGTGTCATATTTTAATAACGTGTTTTATATTAATTCACACATTAGTAGAAGTTGTCCATAAGCTGAAATTGAACTATATCATAGGCTAACTTAATATGATGTTTTACATTATGCTTGCTGTTATGAAAAATGATTTGAGTCCACCAAATAAATAAGGAATGATTTTAAGACACAGCCTGTGGGCTTATTTTCTGAATCTATCTATTTACAGAGCACACTATGGCCACACCCCTGGAGGACGTTGGCAAACAGGTCAGTAAAAATAAATCAACTAAACTCTGTTTTCTCTCACCATTGCCCCAAACCTATCCTTTTCTGATTCCTCAATCACATGAAATGTAGTGGTGGACCAAACAAAACCTCTCTTTGTCACTGGAATACACATCTTGTGTGTTTTAGGACCACAAAAGGATAAATAACCATCAAGTAGGCATTAAGTCTACTTGGCAAGTCACAGTTTATGCTGTAATTATGATCTTAAGTGTTTGATGGCAGCACTCAATGGCACTCTGTGACAGTGGATGAGAGGCGAGTACATAATCTGTTTGATCCCTAGGTCTGCAGAATTTCCTGAAATAATATTTATCTTAATACTTATTTTGACCCATGGTCGTGAAAACCACTGTAGAAAAGAAAGAGCACAGCTTCTGCTTTCACCTTACCTTTAATATGGAAGTGTATAACTTCAGGGAATGTAGTGGCCCCAGCCATATATTGGACAAATATTTATTACACCTTTACAGTTTTAGGCAAGAGCCCCACACAGTCAATTAGGACAGAGGAAGAAGGCTTCTCCATTATTGGAAGAACAAGAACCAAGCAATACGTGTCGACCTGGGATTTGAAAATAAGCAACATTTTCTGGCGTCTCTCCCTGGGCTGTCCTGCCGCCCTGACTACTGTCCACACACCCCTTACATTTAGACAAGGGTGCACGCAGTAAATCCTAAATTCACCACTTGGCAACCACTTTCTTCTAAATATCAGAGCAACAAGGGTTGGGTTAACTAGTTCCTACGTTACAGGAGGGGAATATAGCAACACATCAAACCAACCCGGACCCACTTTTGCTCATGTTTCACTCTCTGTTCCTAACTCCTAACCTGACTTCATAACTTAATAAAGATAATCATGTACAGTTTTTGTTTAGTTTGTCATGGAGGTGTATACGTTGGATTGTATGGTTACTTTTCTCTGTAATCACTGTGTTAATAAGTCGTGCCTTATTTTCTTACATGATAAGTTTAGCCGCACAGTTCTCAAAATGTGATAACCTCAAAATTCTAGTGGGTATGTCTATCATTCAGTAGATGTATATTGGAATTAATGTTTTAGCTGATGAAATTTAATGTTTCATGTAAAACCCTGATTCCAAAAAATTTGGGACGCTGTGTACGCTGTGTTTTACAAAGCCAATGTAGTAATATCCTTTAGACCAGTGGTCCCCAACCTTTTCTGTACCATGGCCCAGTTTAATGTCTGACAATTTTTTCATGGCCCAGTCTAAAGGTGTAGTAGATAAAAACAAAAAAAATGATAAGATTGGCATTAAAAACTGTGGTATTTTCTCTTTAATAATAATAATAACAATAATAATTAACGTAAATCCACTTTTTAATCATGTCAAAAGGACCTGGCTGCAGACTGCCACTGTCAGGCACCACCTGTTTTTCAAATTATGTGAAAAAACAAAATAATGGAAATTATTTTTTCTTTCTGTGCGGCCCAGTACCAAATGACCCACGGCCCACTAGTGGGCCGCGGCCCAGGGGTTGGGGATCAATGCTTTAGACAGTCATGTGTTTCACATAGTGATGAACATGGCCCCATCTGTGGTTGTGAAGGACTGAGCCTTTCCAGGACGCCCCTTTAGTAGCCATGATATGAGCATTTCACAAGGTTTTGTTTGTCTTTTGTTGCGCCTGTTCCAGCTTGTTGGAAACATATTGCTGGCATCAAATTCAGAATAAACATGTATTTACAAAAATCTATAAGGTTGGTAAAACTGTCGGTAAATGTATTTTCATTGTACTGGTAATGGAAAACGGAATGTTGAACTGTCCCATGAATTGTTTGTGTAAGTAGTGGTTTTATTTTTATGTCTTTTTCGCTCACATCAGGTGTGGCGAGGGGCATTATTCTTGGCTGATTTCATCCTTTCTAAGCCCGTCATGTTCAGAGGTGCTACAGTCCTAGAGCTGGGAGCTGGAACAGGCTTAACCAGCATCATCATGGCAACCATAGCCAAAAAAGTGTACTGCACAGGTATAGTGCCATCAAGAAGATGTCCTAATTAAATTGTAGATTGATATTGCTTTGTGTCTTAATCTTAATCTGAATTAACTTCTAAGTCTTCAAAAGCCGCTGATATTTTGATCTTGATGCTGCAGACATTGAGGATTAGCCATCAAAAAGGACAGGGCTACAACAGACAGTCCTGACTGCAGAAAAGATTACCTCTCACACCCTGATCTGAATGTGTTCCAGTGCCGCTACAGAGCACTGTACACCAAAACAGCCAGACACAAGGACACTGATGAACAGTTAAATCAGACCTTTAATGTCAAACATGATCCCTGTGCAATAACCTTGTAAAAGTAAAACATGTACTTAACCTACAAATTGTATATATTAGAGTTTAGTAGAGAGATTGTGAAATAAAATGTACATATCATACATCATTGTCAAATATAAAACTAAGCAGGCTGAATTTACTCTCCATGGATGTGTATACATGCATATACTGTACAGAAATGATCTATGACATTGTGTACATGTATGACATGTATGTTGCTGATATTTCTTTATATATACACTCCAAAAAAGTTTGGAATTGCCCGTCACAAAAGCTTGATTTTGTACAGTCAGATGGCTGAGAGGACTATTCTAGTTTTGAATTGACTTTCATGCTTTTAGGTTGTAGAAATTCCTCTTTACACGTAGATGTTATTTTGTATGAAGAAATGAAGGAGTTGTAAAATTAATGTTTTATACACTGAGAATAAACTACTGTACAGTGGTTCAGCAAGAAAGACAATTGCAAGGGCAGAAAGAGACTAAGATAACTCTGAGCAACAGAAGAAGAATGTGAGAAGTTGTCAGTCAGTGAATAAATTGGAAGCTTAGCATCAAAGTCTGTGCAACTTTAAATAGGAACAATTCCTGTTTCAGTGTTCACTGTACGGTAATACCAATTGTAGTGACGATTTTCAAGGAAGATAAAATTAAAAGTTGCCACTTGGGTGATAGGAGCAGTCTATTGGTTTTGACGCGTATCCACAGTCCAAAATATAAAACGATTGAAAGTACTCACAGATCTGATGTTAGTGTCCTTTTATTGTTCCACAATGTCCATAATTTAAGCAAATCCAAGATAACAAAACTCAAAGGGCATGATTCAAAATCCGAGATCATACGGTCAAAAAACATCTGCCGTGATGCTCCTGCTCACCCTCTCAGAACAAAGGGCTCAAAACCACACACCTGTGCGTCAGGCCAGATACAGGTACTCCACCCATATCCAAACGTCACTAAGATAAATTAATGGTTTTCTTTTCTTAATATTTATAACATAATGTATTCATAATTTACTGTTTGCTTAAATTAAGTGTAACTAAAATTCACTGTAAAAACTGAACTTAATAAAGGCCACTATAGAATGGCTTCTACACCAATAACAATCTGGAATTAACAGATGTTGCTGGTTTTAACAAAGTAATTCTTAAAGCTTTAGAATAGGAACAAAGGTTAGCCTTGGGTTAGTGCTATTGGAACTGGATCACAGAGTATCAGATGAGAAGACGATGGACAGACAAACCGCAGTTTCAAATAATTCTGTCTGGACTGCAAAGGGCCTAAAGAAAATCAATTTCCCAAATTATTTAGAGCTCAATTTCAAGCACCAATGTTGTTCAGTAATGATCTTGGGTCACTTGTGATTTTCTGGACTGGAAAACAAATAAAGAAAATTGAAGGTTAATGGGGGCAGGGAAACACAGCTCAGCTAAAGATAATGATGTTCAGTTTTTGTTAACGCTGTCAGAGAGGAATTCATTCTGCTATGTTTGTTATTGAGGATGGGTTAAAATATTTGAACTAATATATGCTACACACTATACTGTCATAGCAAAGTGAGAGGGCCAAGCTTCATCAAAACTGCATGTGGAAAGGAAACAACAAATAAAGACAATTGCTGTGAACAGTGGAGACATGAGGAGCTGTATTACAGTCCTTTGGAATTGGTTTTGTTTTTCATTGCTGAAATGCATTATTTTGTTTTACAGATGTGGGAGAAGACCTTCTGAGCATGTGCAAGAGAAATGTTGCGTTAAATAGACACATGATAGAGCACTCAGGTGAGATAACATTGTCAGATTACCAGTTGTTTTTTTTCTCTTCAGTTATTTCCAGTTCCAGCTGATACCATGGCCACTGCTGCATTACACTTCATTTGACCTAGGCTACCGATCATGTTCTTCCTTCAGTACACTGGAAATTGCACTTCGTCCTTTTCATCCAGCTGCAAAGCGTTTCACTAGGAGAGTGTAATATATTGTCAGGTAAATACACCAAACCAACCAAATGTCTTCATATTTTTGTTAGAGGACAAAAACTAAACATTAATGAGAGCAGTTAAACGCTTGCACACACCTAGTAAATGAGCAGAAATCTTTGCATGTTGGCATTTTGTGATAATATATCAATGAGAATTATTGTTGTCATTATTACTTAAATCATATTTCCCTTGCTTACATACAGCAAATAACTATGCTGTCACTAAATACAGAATAAACCTCAGATCAGCCCTACAATAATGTTCACACTCATCACCAATTGTTGCCGGTTCGATTCCCCCACTGGACGCCGACTGATGTGCCCTTGAGCAAGGCACTCAACCTCCCCAATAAGCTCCCTGGGCGCTTGATTGCAGCCCACTGCTCCTATGTGTGGTTCACTGCATGTTGTCACGGATCAGGTTCAGAGGCCCAAACGCGGACAAAGACACAGCAGACCGTTGCGTCCAAATGAAAATATTTATTTACAATCACAAATGTAACACAGGGAGTGGTGGTCAAAACTACAAAACAAAGCTACCTGTGCTCACTAGCAACTAGGCGAAAAAACTACCAGAACACAAAACTAGAATGGAGAACTGAACAGGTTAACAAGGCTAATAAACTAAGGATCCTATAAAGGCTGAACTGAAACAATCAACAAGAGATCAGAGCTTACTGACAGACAGATACGGGGAATGAGAGGGAGTACACCCAGGGCTGGGTGGCGTGGCAGTGTGGCTGTTGCTGGCTTGTAATAGAAGGTGGGTGAAGGCAGTTTCCAGGCAGGTCAACCAGAGGCAGATGAGTGTGGCAGGTGGGATCTTCAGGCGGCAGAGAGGGTCGGAACTAGGCAGAGAGAAAGCAGGGTTAACAAACAGGATTTTCGGGATGCGAGTCAAAGTTACCAACAGAGCCAGGGTGCACTGACTGGAGGTTGTTTACGGACTGGCGTCGAGTAGTGGTCTGCAGGAATCCTTATACAGGCTGGAGAATGCTTCAATGAGGTGACCACTCCCCGCCGCAGCTGGAAACAATCTGGTGATTGGGATGAGCTGCACCTGCCCTCCACCAGCGTGGCAGTCATGCTCACACTGCCAGGGAAAGAAGGGAGGGAGAGGTACTGCCACTAGATGGTGCCAGAGGTAGAGGGCATGACACATGTTGCATGTGTGTGTGTTTCTTCAGACAGAGATGGGTGAAATGCAGAGAATAATTTCCCAGTCTTGGGCTCAATAAAGTAAAAAAAAATTAAAAAATTAAAATAAAAAAAATGCTATCACAGCATGGGGAGCAATTTGGGGTTCAGTATCTTGCCCAAGTATACTTCGACATGTAGACTGCAGCAACCTATAATGTGTCCTATATTGTTTTACTCTGGTAAAACATTATAGGACACAATAATGTGATAATAATGTGGTAAAACATTGTAGGTGGCAAAACCTAGAGTGTTTTACTTTGGTAAAACTTGGAATTTCACAGTGTGGTCACGTACTTTGCACATTTCCAGGTTCATATTTACATTTTGGTGGTCAACTAGTAAATGTTTACATGCTTTTATGTTCAAGCAGCAGTTTTCTCAGATACTGTCCATCACTGAAGGAGCACTCACCCAGTCTGAACAGTAACTCCTGCCTCTTTAAGGTCTCATTCTGGAAAAGCCCAGTCTGCTCTGATCGGTCAGCGCCCCCAAGCCTGAGCAGGCACTACCCATAAGCTAAATCAACCATGTCTAAACAAGCTGTGGGCTTCTGGCTGCTGTATAACCAGGAAAACACTGTAACCAACTTTAGCTGTGCTTCCCCTGTGAATATTATCACAATGGCCTTACAACTACATGTTTGAGCAGGGAATTTGATTTTTTTTTTTTTTTTTTTTTCAATCTATGAAGTGAACAACAGTGGTAACTACAATTAGACTTTTTCTTGACATTTCCATCAAGTAAAATGTGCTATTTTTGACTCATGTAACTTTAGGTGCACGCATGCTCTTAACTGTAAGCATACACTTAATTTCACATTTATCTTCACATTTGTTGGGAATATGCCACAAAGGTCTCTGAAGTAGATTTTCTTTTGTTAGGATGCCAGACGCAATGTGTCATTATTAATGTATTGATGATACCATCCCCAATATATAGTATATAAACCCTTAATAGCCAGGCTGGAAACATTATATTCTGTGCTGGAAGATGTGAAATATTAGTCAAGTTAGAAATTAAAATTTAATTGCATCAGACTATTGATGTTATGACGAGTGACACTTAGCGTCACAAGGCTGTGTTGTCTACAGCTGCTTTCACCCCTGAGGACTGCACTGTGTCCATGTTTCACATTGTGAACTGGATCTGTTTTTTCTTCTCAGACAGCCACATGTGTTCTTCAAAATGTTTTCCAAAGTGTTGGATTATTTATCTAAACTAAATATATTATTGTAATGGAAAGGCAAGCAAGTATCACTGGGTTCATGCGCCCTGAATAGGGCTTTAACAAGTGGTTTAACATGTTAGTGTAACTCAGACAGTTCACTCTGTCAGGCTTATAGCCCCATTACTGGTACAAATTTTCTATATTTTGTTTGCATATATAGGTGCTTTTGACTGTCATTATTGTGTTTGAATCCAGTTCCAAACTGCTAACTGTTTGCAGCATCGGTTGTGTTAAATACCAGCTTTCAAATACTGTGGGAAACCTATGCATACTGGATGAAGAAAAATTCACTACTTGTTTCACTACTTGATGCTGTTTCCCACTTTAAATACAGCATTGGTCTTTTGTGCAGTCCTCCTGAAGATATGAATATAGAGCGTCTTTTGCTGTCATAGAAACATAGAATGAAAAATCAATAACAAATTTTAGTGGACACATTTTCTTACTTTTAATGTTGTGACCTTTAATAAAGGAGATGTTAAAACTGAAAGTGCCAGAAAAAAGTGGAGCAGAAAAGTTGAGCAGAAGTGAAAAATATAACAAATAACTTAATGCATATTTTAGGATATTATTATTATTATTGTTATTATTATTATTATTATTATTATTATTATTGTTATTATTATTATTATTATTGTTATTATTATTATTATTATTATTGTTATTATTGTTATTATTATTATCATACAGGTCTTAAAATGGTAGGACTAAACTTGGTGAACTCTGAATTTTTGTTTTAATGTTTAATTCTTGTTTATTCCACAAAAGAGTGAGAGAATCATCATCATCAACTAGTTTTTACTTGTATAAGCTGTTTGTCACACTGCACACATGATGTTCTATTGTCTTTGTAGAAAATAGTGTTGAGCTGGAATCAAACCTATTTTTCGTATATATTAAGAAACCTGTCCAGGAATCATGTGCCTGTGTGCGCACACGTGTACTTTTAGTACATGGACAAATCTATATGCGTTTGGTAGTGAGCTGAGTCTTGTCACCACCAGTATAACACACACAAACACACACACATTTGCATTTATTTATTTCACAGTGTAGTAATGCATTTAATTTGTTGATTGCTCATTGGTATATTTTGTGTATATAGATTTTTTCTCTTACTATTAAAAGAGATTTGGTTAATGAGACAAAAAGAAATGTTACATTGTGACTTTATCAGTAGAGGAAAGCTAGCGACAGTTTATTTTGTTTAATACTATATCCTCTGATTCATCAGGTGGTGAGGTTAAAGTGAGACATCTAGATTGGCTCCAGCACGACCTCTGTACAGGTAACACACACACTTATTTTTGCTTTTCAAACCATCCTGCTACAGTATAAGCTTAGAGCCACATCATGATTCCACCATTTACCGGTATTTATAAAATGATGCAGTGAAAATGCGTGCCGCAGTTTTCAGTGAATTTTCAGCTGCATTCTGAATTACACAAAAACTAACATTCAGACATCTTGATATTTCAATAAAGTACAAGAAAAAATAGGAATTACATGTATTCTATAATGATTCTACAAAGTTGTGGTTGTCACAGTCAACAAACTAGAATTCTTGTGGTGCAGACATTTTTATAGTAGTTCAGTAATGGTTGTTAAATGTTGTATAGTGTATCTTAGCTTTTTCCAACTTCAGATAAAAAAAAAAATCATCTTATCCACCCAGCTGCTATGTGTAAGAGATGTCTCATATGGAATGAGACATCTTGCTAAAGTGATGAGAACACCACAGACCTTGGCCCAGAGCTGATTTATACCTGGACATGAATATGGGTCTCTGGGGCTTGATCACACCAGTGATAGGTTGGATTACATTTCAGATAAATGAGCAAGCCTAATAGAAAGATGAAGAGATATTTGACATTGGATTAAATTGTCTCTCACACATTTGGAAGTTGTATGGATCATCTCAACTGATGATCTCAAGATCATGATAATCTTTTAGTAGGTAATTCTCTGTGAATATTCTTTCCACCAGCCTGACATATCTGTCAACCAGGCATGCTTTGGTAACACTTTATGGTAAGGGTACACAATGGCTTATCATGAATGCATGCTTGACTTCATGCATGAAAGAGCATGAATTCATTCATGTAATACTTCCTGAACAATCAGGAATGTGCAAGACTTAACAGTGTCTAATACAAGTCTTAATGTAAGTATGTTAATATGTTAATAACCATGGTATTTCAATCATCAAGATTTCTGAGTCATTAGTGATGGTCATATCTTCACTCGTGAACAAGACCCCAAGATACTTGAACTCCTCCACTTGAGGCAGGAGCTCTCCTCCAACCCAGAGGGGGCAAGCCACCTTTTTGTTGATTTTAATCCCAGCCGCTTCGCACGTGGCTGCAAACCGAATGCCTTCTCCAAGTCCACGAAACACATGTGGACTGGTTGGGCAAACTCCCACAAACCCTCGACCCCCAGGACGAAAACCGCATTGTTCCTCCTGGATCCAAGATTCGACTATCGGCCAAATTCTCCTCTCCAGTACCCTGGAGTAGACTTTACCAGGGAGGCTGAGGAGTGTGATCCCCCTGTAGTTGGAGCACACCCTCCAGTCCGCCTTCTTAAACAGAGGGGCCACCACCCTGGTCTATTGCAGAGACGTGTCAGCCAAGACAGCCCTACAACATCCAGAGACTTGAGGTACTCATCCATCCCCGGTGACTTGCCACCGAGGAGCTTCCCATCTACCTCGGTGACTTCAGCCTGAGTGATGGATGAGCCAACCTTTGGGTCCCCAGCCCCTGCTTCCTCTATGGAAGGCATGACAATGGATTGAGGAGATCCTCAAAGTATTCTTTCCACGCCTGACAATATCCCCAGTCGAAGTCAACAGCTCCCCACCTCCACTGTAAACAGCATTGGCAGGGCACTGCTTCCCCCTTGTGAGGTGCCGGCCGGTTTGCCAGAATCCTTTTGAGGCTGACCGGTAATCCTCCTCCATGGCCTCCCCTCCACGAGTTTTTGCTTCCACAACCACCAATCAGTTGACAGCTCAACCCCTTTCTTTACCCGAGTGTCCAAGACACACTTTTTTTTCTTTGAGATTAAACCGAATATATCAAAATTAAAAAAAAAAAAATCTACAACCATAAACTTGAGATTTAAAGAGGTCACTCCCACTGAGCAAAAAGTGGTCCAGAAATGCTAGAAAGATGTCTTTTCTGTACCTCCAGAAAACATCTTCAGTCTTCACATCTTTTGTGGAAGTCATATATTTCTTTGAAATACTTTTCTTTCAGATTTTGGGTCTTATTGGCTTGACTTGATTTGGTAACTGTTCAAGGACTAGAACAAGTCAGTAATTATTGTGAGGGAAAATAAGGGTCATCCTTTTTTGTTAAAATGGAGGGCTTCTTTCTCAACTATACGGTCAGTAGACTTTCAGATAGAAAGATAGACAGATCTGTCTGTTAGGCTGGTTTACTTCAGTTTTTTTTTCTCTGTCCTACCATCCTTCTTCTTCCGAAGGGTTGCGGGGGGCAGCAGCCTCAGCAAGGAAACTCAGACAGCCCTCTCCCCAGCCACTTCCGCCATGCTCTTCTGGGGGAATGCCAAGGCCCAGGTTTTTGTCCGTGATATTTAATTATTCACCAACTGATTCTGGTTCTAACTTTGTTTGACACTGGACTTCCAGATTGCAGCCTGTTGAAATGCCTATTTTCCACTAGTTCTGGTTGTCTATAGACATCCAGAATTGGGCCAGGCTTAACAACGTCACTTAATGTCATGTTTCAACTAAATCTGGATGTCATATTTTGGACATCCATGGACGTTGCTTGCTCAGTGTACAAGCATGTTTAAAAAGCTTGTCATGAGCAGGTGGCCTAGCCATGTATGAATGTAAGCAAATGAAGAAATAAGTGAAGTGAAATGAAGAAGCAAAAAACAAGATGGATCCTTAATGGATATTTAGAGGCACTAAAAACTTTTTTTTTTAGGAAAGTTTTTTAATTTAGCTTTTAACAACGTGCACCAACATATCTCATTGATTATTTTGTGAATTTGGCAAGAAATTTCCTGTGGACAGACACATAAAAGTCAAGACCAGGTCACCACTTTGAAGGGCCAGAAACATAGTGAAACCATGAAAAAAGCAATTCTGTGTTTCCTGTGTCTACAGGTAACACATTTCGTGTGGTGGGTAGCTGAGGAAAGTGCCCTATAAAAGCAGTCCATTTACATTTATCATATATTATTTACCTGCGTTAAAGAAGGACCAGGTCACCACTTCATTTCAAGAACAACAGAGTCATGAAAAAGTCATGCTTAGTTAGTCCTGATTACAACACTTTGGATTCAAAACATTTGCAGGTATGCAGTTGTGTGATTGGTCACTTTTTTAGCCTGTTCCTTTAATTGCAGACTTAAGAATGAAGAGAACTTGAACAGCATTAATAACTCTGATGACTGAACTACATTGTTACCTACCTGTTTTATATAGTCTGTTTTATATAGTCCTTTGTATAAAATGTAACTATACACTATAAAGTCAGCTTTTATTTTGTATTTTGTATTTCTCTCTTCTGTTGCTATTTTTTCCAGCTCCCTATAACACCTGAATTTCTCCCGGCTGTGATTACTGAAGTCTAATCTTATCTCATCTACCTTCATTTTTGCTTTAATGAGCATATTGTTCTTGTATGAAGTCGAACATGAGAGATACTGTTGATTTTTGTGCTTTCCTAATCATTTAGGAAATATGAGGAATGTATTCCATTTACCATTTACCATGGTTTCTGTTCATTGTGGTTGAAAAGACAAAATCCTCAGACAAGAAAGACCTGTTGTTGGTCAAAATGTTGTCAATAAAATTAAAGGGAGCTGTGATTCCAATGTGTGGGCACTTCTTTTGCAATTTCAGAGATTTTTTTTGTGAGCATCTCACTGAGGTTTGAATGTACACACGATTACTCAAAAACTTGTCCTACAAATAACCAATGTGACTCTACCCACCTAAGATCCTTAAGACTTTGCTATTTACCAGAGAACTCTCTAAATTGCCAGTACATGTGAATGTGAGGGTGAATGGTTGTCCACCTCTGTGTGACAGGCGAGATTGACTTGTGCTTGACTGGCAACCTGTGCAGGGTGGACCCTGCCTCACGCATGTCATCTGGCATCTGTAAATGAAACTACTATTTATTTTCCTTTAATATCCCTGTATTTTGTTCTGAAAGTTATAATCTTTAGGATTTCCTGAGTGTTTTTGGCCAAAAATGTGTAATAAATTTTGGTGATTTTCTGATCTGAGTCCTTACTGACATTGCATATCCTCTGCAGCAGAAGATATGCAATGTGTAGTATTGTACACTGAAATAACAGGTATAGCTCACTGATTTTGGCTCACCCCATTTTTCAAGAGCTACTAAAGCTCTCCTTTACCATTTGGCATTTACCATCCTAAACTCTATGTAAATGAACAGAAGTGTAATGTAAAGTGAAATACAACCTCACCTACCTAAGCTAAGCTGCAGCAGTGCACAGCTGTGTAAGCCAATAGCTACAGCTTTGAGTAATGTAAGTAAAGTGAGAGTACCAAGGATGACAAAGTCAAAGACATTCTGTGTCAAGTAGGTTTGGAAGACCTTCTTCTAAGACCTCCTTCTTCAACTTGGGTGTATGAGTTGCTGCTATAGCAAGAACCAACCACCCTCTGACCATAGAACACGTCTGTCTTTTCATTTGTCTAATCTTTGTAGATGCTAATGTGGAACTGAGCTGGACAGAGGAGGAAGTTGCGGATATGTATAACAACACCCGCTTCATCGTTGCAGCTGATGGTAGGTCATGGCGCTGATCAAAACTAAACTAAATTCACTTAGAAGGTTATTGCATTTGAGGCCCTCTAGTCAGAAGGCAGTTTGTTGGAAATCCAGTCAGTGAAGTCCATGATGTAGCAGCCACGGTGCAACAAATTGGGTCTTGTTAGAGTGTAGCAAGATGTGCCGAGTACACCTTCCTCTCTGCAAACCTGACCATTCATCCGATTCCATTAGTATCTCCAGACAGAGTGCCATATTAGCCACATTGTCACATACAATGGAAACTCTCTTTAATCCAAAGGCACTGGCAACTTCACTGAGTTGTGTAGCAATGCTGCAATGCCCAGTGTGCCTCTTCAAGGCACCTGTCTCAAGAACAAGACTCTGTAATTTACATTCTTTGTCAATAAAGTAGGCAGTCACAGTTGTTTACATATCTTTGGCTCGGTGCTGTGCTGCGTTGTATTAACTCCAGAACCTTCTCTTTTGCTTTATCATATTTAGTGGATAGTGTGTCAAGGTTCTTAGACTTCATCAGTTTCATTTAAAAAAAAAAAAGAATTAGGCTATTTATCAGACCAAATATATTGAAATCAAATTTTTTGCAGTCCACACCTAGTGGTAGCTTATTTAAACCTTATACAAACATTTAAGGCTACTGTATAGAGTTTATAGTTGGTAAATGTATGTGTTTTACCTTATCCATGAATATCAGGCAATGAGTGCACACATTATGATTTATTTCTAAATAAATACAAAAGAATGTCTCAAATATATAGAAGTTCGTATACACAGGAAGCCTTTCAAAAGTGAAAATCTGTGAAGTAGACGTTAAACATCTGTATGTAAGATATTAATATTTGTCCAGGTTGTGATCTGTGCACTTGTAAACCTGATTTACTGTTTTAAGGGCTAAAAAACTTTGTGAGTACCCAGAATTATGCACAAATCATTGTACACGTCTGTAAATCTTATTTTTCATTTGTCGATCATGTAACACACATTTGTGACAGTTTTGGGTCTAGATACATTCATTGTTTATTTGTTGACTTAGCTAAAATGAATGCAGTCTTAATACGGCCCTGCAGTAAATCCTACCTGTGTGAATATTAAGTTTTTGTCCAAACTGTTTTAGAGAGATGTTGTGTCAACTTTATGCTCATTGGAAGCTGTGGTTCGTGGTGCTGTTCAATTATGTTGTGTTATGAAAATACAGTATTAGTTATGGGTCACTGTGAATAGTGCTTTGTCATTGTTTTTCTGTTACAGTTTAGGTTTAAACTTTTTATATACTTGTGAAGATATATATACAACCCCAACTGAAAACTTGGCCAAGACTCTTCTCACAATTTAGTCAACTATTAGAGGACAACCCGAGCTAGAGGAGTATATTTCATTCTGAAGGCACCAAAAGATTATTCTGATGAATGACAATATAACAGAACAGTTCATAGACATAAACATTGAGAAAGAGAATAATTTGCCCAGTTAAAAGTAATGCATATTGCTGCTCTGACTTTAGCCATTGCAGCTGCAAAATGAATAACAGAACTATAAAGTACTGTACATGTACACAGACTAACAATTAAAAAGTCGAAAAAAAATCCATTTGTTTTTTGCGTCACCAGTGTGCTATGATGATGATCTGACGGATGGCCTTTTCCGAACACTGTACCAACTCTGCAGTAACTTTCCTCACACCTGCACCATCTTCATCTCCATAGAGAAAAGGTAAGATGAAAATCTTTGAATACAATCCTACAGTCCAATGTGTTTCTCTCAGTTCAGTCAAGACTGCTTAAGTCAAGTATATTTATTAATACTGGATAAACTGGACTGACAATACAAATGTACAATATAAGAAAGACCAGAGTAGACTGTATCTACTGAAAAAAAGATTCTCTAGAGTGTCAGACTCTATCTGGCACCAGATATCTGCTCTGGGGCAATCTACTGAAGCAGCGGCATTTCAACTGCTGACAGGAAGCGACTTAACGGACTGGTTCAGAAGGCCAGGTCTGTACTGGGATGCCCCCCCTCAACTTGGGTGGTGGGAAAGGAGAATGATAACTGTATTATCATCCCAGATGGAGACCATGTCTCATCCCATGCAGGCCACAGTACTGGGCAGCTCCTTCAGGGATGGGCTGCTCTGCCCATGAGAAGGAGAGATGCTGCAGGTCCCTCCTTCCTGCTGCTGTCAGACTACAATCAACACTGCTTCCAGTAGAGCACACACACCAAAACTGACAAATTCATTCATGCGCAATGATCAGTGTATACTCTGGTCCAGGAGACACTCGCTGTACACATGCATTTTGCTCTTACACACACACACACACACACACAACATCACTATTTGCTCTTATCATTACACAAGGCAGCAAAACATTGGGCCACTGCAGCCAGTCTGTGTCAATGGCTGCAGGACACATTAGCAGACTGGCACAACTGTGGCTCTCTTCACTATTTTAGCTAAACTGGTCATACTTAAGAATTGTGGCAGATGTGCCATATTCTCTTTTATCCTCTTGCTGTCTCTCCAACTCCAGAGGGTCCATTTCAAATATAAGATTGTACTGTTAACAAAATGAGAGCCATAGTCTGATGATTTTTGGATTTCTGGAATGCCCCACCTTGGAATGATGTCCTGTAATAAAATATTTAGCAGTTGATTTTGTATGTGTGTGCTTTCAGGGAAAAGTTCCACCCACTTAGAGAGCACATCTACTATGAGTACTTACACCCTCCAGCTGGAGTTACCTCAGTGAAATCCATCTTGCCATGCTGGAATGGGGTGGAGGGAATGCTGATGTTAAGTTATGTTGAGCACACACCAAACCAATCTGGATCAATGGGACCAATCTTTTCTTCCACTGTGCTAAACCCAATTTAATCCCAATTTTGAGCAATGAGATCAATCATTCCTCCCTTTGAAACATGGTCCAGTTCATCTGAGAACTTTGCCATGTAGGGAAAAGGTTGCTTACATAAGCATGGATTATCTTTAGGGCCCCCTCATACCGCCTTTGCTAGCATCACGTTGCATCTGAAGGGAGTGCGACTCAGCAGACGCAGCAGCAGATTTAGCAGTCGTCACTCATTTGAGCTCTCAGTTTTAGAGTGTCATAATTGTGTCCATGTTTGACCTGATGTCATTGACAATTTTCACTAATGCTGTCTCTGTGCTGTGATATTTTTTAAACTAGATTGATATACTTCAGCAGTGTTTGTTGAGGTCAGAAAGTCATTTAGTTAAAAACAAGTTTTTCTAAAATCTTACTTTAAAATGGCCAGTTGGAAACAGCTCAGTCGTTCTCTGGTAATGACACATCCAAACTGTTCTTCTTCAAGAGTGGTTTAACTATGGCAGTCTTAAAAGCAGTGGGGACAACACCAGTCTGTAGTGACTGATTAATGATGGTGAGCAGATCAATACATGTCTCTAAAAAGTGATGTTGGAATGGGGTCAGAGGCAGGTCGCTGAAGTTAAATGGGAGACAACTTTGTCAAGCATTTCAGCATCCACCAGGACGAACCTCTCCTGTGTTTCCTCATTAAAAGCGAAGATTCAGAAATTAAAATGCGCAGACTGACGATGTAAAAGATTAGATCTAACAGTGTCTATTTTGCTTGTGAAGTGGCCTGCAAGATGTTCACATGAAATGTTTGGTTCAAGAGGTTGGTTAAAAACAGGGTTGATTAAATGGTCAGTGGTTGAAAAAAGGACTCTTGGATTTTGTGATTATTACTGATTTGTATTTTTTTTTTTTGTATTTTGAACTGCCTTGTTGTAGCTGGTCAGCTGTTCCTGAAGCATTTGAAAATGAACTATAAAACTTGCAGCCACTTCAGATGTAAGACATCATTTCCTTACAGTACATTCTGTTCCTGTTGCTTAAAACTGTTCACCTTAAAACAGACACAGAAATGATCTGATAAGCCCACATCCACAGCAGAGGAAACCTGGACTGACAGGCCATGGGTTATGACCAGGTCTAACACATGTCCTCTGTTGTGGGTGGGCTGTGTAACATGAAATTCATGCAGTTAATTAAGTTTAAAAAATCGTTTGTTTGGGTGGTCTGCAGATTGTCAAACAGTGTTGGGGGGGGGTGCTAAAAAGAAAAGAGTGATATTCAAAAGACACATATTCACCAAATAAAATGTTTTAAAACCATCTGCTGCTAGAAGGATTGTGGCTGCCCCCCTCCTCTTCTACTATTTCTGATTTTTTTTTCGAATATGAAAAGTGAGGCTTCAGTGAGGGATGCAGGTCCGTCACTGCCCAGCCACGTTTCTGTTAAAAACATACAGTCAAGATGCTTCTATAAGTCAGGTCATTTATAAGAAAGGTCTTATTTGAAAGAGGTCTCACATTTCAAAGTGCCATGTTCAGTGACCTATGCGATGTTTGGGCAGGAACAGCAGGGGGGTCATGTATGTTTAGGTTCAAGTTTCAAGTTATTGAGATTAGGGCCAGAGATATTTCTTTGTTGTGGTGTTTCATGTGTTCTCTGTGTAATAATGACAGGGATAGATGAATTGTTGAAGTCTGAGGGTCCCAGTCCTGTAATGCAGCTCTCACTGTTAACACTGTGACTTGGACCTGGGGGACATCAATCACTGACGGGCTTGCAGCGGGGAGAGGTGATGTCACTTGCATCATCCACACACAAGGAAACAAATGTTTTCATGCTTTCAAACATTTTTTTCAGTCTGTTCTTAACTATCTGCTTCTTTGATTTGATTTCCCTTGCTGTTAACTGTTACAAATATCTAATGTTCAGCGTCTTTGATTTTACACTCAAACTGTTTTGCCATTCTTTTCATCAATGAGCACAGAGAGGCATGATTAAATTAAATGTCATTAATTAAATGCCATTAGGGGAAATAAGTGTATGTTGACATTGACATATTTTTCATGCATAATTTTTGCTGGACCTTATTTTATTTATAAAGCTACAATACAAGGCAAAGCTCACCAGAGTAAGAAAGGGAGAAAAAAGGAAAAGAAAGAAAATAATGTATGTTTTATTTGTGTAAAATGTTATCCAAAAAAATCCCTGAATAGATGAATAAACAAAATCGATATCGATATCCCTCATTTTATTTTTTCTTGATGAAATTCCAAGGGGCAACAAAGGAAAAACAATTCAAATCAGATGGAGTTCATCAAAACAGCCAGTGATGGCGCTATAGTGTGTAGCTGAAAAACAAGCAATAAAACAAACCATATACAACTGGTCTTAAACACAAGATTTCTTAATAGAGATAACAACCCACTTCTGCGAAGCCCAATGTGCTCACACAGTATTTTTCCCAGTACAAAAAAATACACACACCCATAAAACACATACATACACACACACTCTGACGATTTAAACAGCAGAGATACAGAACCCAGGTGCAGGCAGAGAGAAAAAGCAGTAGACAGAGAGAGGCGGGATTTCACACAGAGCCACACATTTCAAAGTGATTAAGGAGGACTTGCTGCCTCACAGCACTTTTATGGGATTATTCTGAATGGAACTGGTGACAAGACTATTCTCCCACTTTTTCATTGCGCACCTTTTAGGCAAGCGAGTATCTTCCTCCTTTTCCTTTAACCAAAGGATACTTCTGGAATTTCCTGTCTAAGATTGAAGGAACCCGAACAACAAAAAACTAAACAAAGAAACTTCAGCCATTAGTGTGCTTTAACATTTAATGCAACACAATTGTAGAATTTGCTAAAATAAGCAAATACAATGATCAAACGCTGCAGTGCAGTCTGCGTCACTGAGATCCAGAGCTATTTTTAAATGTCCACCTTACAGATGTAAAGGAGGAAAGTAAAGCAAACATCACCCTCCATGCAGCAGCAGCACATGCAGCAGTCTGTCACTCATAAAGGGATCCAGTCCCAGGTGAGCAGAGTGCAGGAGCCGGTCGGTCCACCATAGTCTGCTATTAGCTTAACAGTCCTTCAGGACTGCTACAACATCTAACTGTTGCATTGGCTGATGCAAATAGCTGCTAATACTCAATTAAAAAAGCAAATGTGGCCTAATTGAAATGTCATTTTTTATTGCTGTACTTATAAGTAGTTTGCAATTTGCATATTATGATTGCTTCTCTAGTATGCTGCTGTATGAATCTACTGCTTTACCAGTCCTGTCACACTTATGTACAATACAGTGGTAGAGAATTGAAGATGAAATTTGGAAATTTGGACCAACGCAATGTCAATATTCTCCTCTGGTTGTTGATTGGTTAGGGAGGACATCCTTCATTGGAGCAGAAGATAGAAATAACTTAATGTCACTTACTGCATTTGCTGATTTTTCGAGAGCTACAGCAAAATCACACATTCATTCCCACACTCTAGCAGTAAATGGTTGGATTGAACTCTCTGGGTTTGTGTGACCAGACAGGGTGAAAATCTTTGATGGTGGGGGAGGGGGCAAGACAGGAGAGGCGTTAGCCAGTCGGAGCAGAGGTGGTTTACTCTGCTCCTTTCAGCTGTATTGTCAAATATTTTGTGAAATGTGTTTTGAATTAATTTTAGATTTAAGAGAGAAACAAAGAACAGTCACCTGATAATTCACCACTACACTTCCAATGAGCTTATAACCATAACCTGATTTAGTGCAGGAGTGGGTGTTGAGTTTTTTCTGAATTCATTATGAAATGATAGCAAACATAATTGTTACCTGCACATGTAACAATAAACAGTTTCTGCACTTTGTTAACATGTCCTCTTTGTCTGTCTTCATCGAATAATAATTTACAAAATCAAACAGTAATCATGTTTCCTGCTGTTCCTCCTGGATTTTTTTCAAGGATGAACTTCACCCTGCGACACATGGATGCTTCCTGCGAAGCTTATGACCATTTCATCCACTGTCTGTCCCAGCTCCAACAGCTGGTGGATGGACGATGCAGCTTCAGTGTGGAGCAGCTCCCTTCTAACTTCTCACAGTTTCTTCTGTATGAACGCATAGAGCAACTGGTAAGGGAAACACTCACACACACCGTTATATTCTAATGGGGACATGATTTATTGCTTAACAAACCTTAAACAAACCTTAATCTTAAAGCCTAATTTCATTTTAATCGAAACCCTGAATCCAGCTCCTATATGGACCTTATCAGAGGGACATTGTGTCTGAACACATTCTGTGACACACAGAGGATGAATGAGCCTGAAGCCAATCACACGTTGAGAGCAGCACAGAGATTGGGAAGATATAACTTTGTGTTTTGTCACTTTATGTACAGGAAGATACTGCTTTACAACTTTTCCATTTTCTGTCAATTTGGGGCAATTTTGATGATAATAAGATTGAATGTTGCCCCAGTAGGTGCTGGTAAGGATAAAGTGACAAACAGTGGTGGAGTTATATGTCAACTTTCATTACATTTAGCCTGAGCTTTCATAATACAAGTGTAAGACTAAAGCCACTGCCATGTATTAAATATATATATATATATATATATATATATATATATATATATATATATATATATATATATATATATATATATATATACATATATATATATATATATATTTATCTACTGGAAATATAAAATATGTTCTGAGGCTTCATTAGCAAGAACAGAATCTTCTCTGAAAGTCTGTTCCATAACATTAAAGGTTTTGACGGCATATAACAGTCCTGAAATATGATCACAGGATACTGGATGCTGACATCATCTGTAGTACAGAACATGCGATACAATGCACCATAGAATCATATTGCAATGTCAGGAGGACATTTCACCATGAAGAAAGCTCTCAATCATACAGCAACACAGCAACGTTCCCAGACGATTACTTTTACAAGAGAGAAACAATAAAAAGAAATTCTATTCATTTTACATTTGTTATGAGAGTAGACTTTCAACTTTTAAAACACAAGAGTTTGAGTTTTTATTGTTCTGGAAACTGTAGGAATGAACAGACTGCTGTCATGTGATTGTACAACTTTGCGTGTTGTTGCTTGATATCACAATACTTTTTCAAAATCTATATTTTTGTTTAACACTGATATATTTATGTTATTCTTTTCATTAGCTAACGTAAGATATTGATTAATTATCTATTTAACACGTGAGCAAGCTGAAAGAGTAACAGTGAGCGATTAAACCTTCTTCTCTTTGCCTGGAAAGTTCCAGGAGTTATTTCACCTATTTCCCAGCAGTGCACAGAAATAACTTTATGGCGAGTGTCCCCCTGCAGTTGTCTCTGTAGCTGACATTTATGTACACATTAAGTACCATGGACCATGTCTTTTACAGAAAGATAGAAAAAACTCAATGCAACTTATTACATTTACTGATTTTACAAGAGTTATAACAAAATCACTCATCCCATCATACAAATGTACAATGGCAGCAATGAACCTATAGTTACCCCATGTATTCTGGCAGTACCTGAACTCTCTGGGCTTGTCTGACCAGACGGGGTGAAAGCACTGAAAATGTAACAAAAGTTTCTTGCTGAGAAACAATAAATGTCAGTTGGGTGTTGTGAATGATAAATGGTAGGCAGTAACACAGCCCAGGTGATAATTAGAGCAGCACAGTTTCATATCAAATGTCAAGTTTATCAATACAATTCACATATTTATTGCTCTACTTTTCATTTCACATACATTTCATCACTTCTACTATTAATTTGTAAGCACTTTCATCACTTCCAGTTTTGTTTGAGGCCACTGTACTTAGATGATAAATGTCCCTTTTGTGCAATGATGTATGAAGAACATAAGTCATCATATCATGACTATTTTTTATCAAATTGGCTTTAAATCAGTCAAATCACTTGGTGATTTACCACTCAATTTATCATTTTACATCCATTTTACCTGCTCCATTTATTCACATGCATTTTCTTCAACACCTTCATTTTCATCACTTAGATTTTCCACCGCTCATAGGTCAAAATGTACTTTTGTCCTGATTTTGGATTGGGGACTGTGTGTGTGTGTGTGTGTGTTCACAGCTCAGCTCTGGAATTGGAATTGGTTGCAGCATGAACAGAGGGAGTAACCTGGTTTGGTTTACAACTAAGTACTTGGTCACATCAGCTTTTAACTTGGCCAAAAAAAGTAACCCAAGATGGGGTTACTTCCCAAGATCTTCTAGCCTGGCTAGATTCTCCACCACAGTTTTTCTTTCAAATGTTAAAGATTTTTTGCATTTGCAAGGAGGAATCTGAAATCTTGAGTGAAGAGTCTTATTGCACATGTTTGGCTCTAACGACAGGTCAGAAGGAGTCGGTACAGTTTTTATTAATATACTTCTTTGTCACTTTCTGCAGGAGCTGTGGAAGGTGACCGCCACTCAGCTTCCATTTGACCAAGCTCAGTAGGATTCTGAGCTGTTTTTATCTTGACCTGGACTCATCTGAGCAGTGTGAATGTTGCACCCAATCCCCAAATTTTTGCATACAAAGTTCTAGTTAACAGTTGACAGTTTGAAATATAACATAAACTTAAGGCAACATTGCCTGTTCCAACATAAGTTAAATTATACAATGTAGTAGATTCAACTTGGAAGCAGTCAATCTGACAGACCATTAGGGAGTTTTAAAAATGGGTGTTTGATTCATTGCATGAATGTAGCATAATTATTTATAATCTATAATTTAATTTTCAACTTGGTTCATACATTCATGCATGACCAACTGCAGTTGAAGTCATTTTGAGGTAGTAGAAGTTCCATAGCCCAACTTTGTTAATGGAAAATAGAGTTGCGTGTCTCCCTAGATGATTGTGAAGTATGTCTGATTAAAGACAAGGTTGAGTAAAATTTTACTATAAACTGAATACATCAATGTGTTAGAATTTTTTTTTGTCTGCGTGCTAATTTAATGCTGTCGATTTCTTTTTGTGGCCACACAGAATGGATACGGTGGTATTTAAACACACTTGACAAAGTAACTGCATCTCAGTGAACATTAAAACAAATTCTATTTTTTCTAAGTGACATTGTCCCTGCATAGCAATACAGCTGAAAGGTGGAATAGTTTTAAAGACACTCCGTTGTTGGTGCATTCAGATGTTTACCTATGTCATCATCTGGATTTTGAGCTAGATGCCTGACAGCAACCCTGTTGGCAAGAATATAGTGATTTAATCTATAAATATTCAAAATAATGATAAAGCCCAATAGTACCAGAACTTCTGTTTTAGAACTGAAACTTACATTGGCCCTCAGAGGTCATGTACTGCAACTTAAGGAAACATGCAAATAGACAAAACACAAGAACATTATGAAAGCATTAACATGAATTTGACATCAACACATACCCAGCCTTTAGAAAACACACTACAAATACAGACATGTGTTGCAAATACACAAAACAGCAAAGCAAATTCTGGGCAACTACAGAAAACAGCATCAGATACAGATATGCTGGGTTCTGGGTAGTGAAGATTAATACCTGTCATTGGCACCAAATCTCCTCTGAAACCATTCAAATGAATATTTTGCACTGCTGGGCCCTGGAAGATGCTTACTACAAGGTGGCCACTTTCAGTGCATACACTCAGTGATGAAATGTCAGAAACTCACAACATACATGGATGAGACACAGACTTCAGTCACTTGAGTTACAAACCATGGCAACAGCAAGCATACCAGAGCCAAGCCATCACTTTTCAGTGTCCGTTGTCATCTGTGCTACTTGCTGCGCATTTCTGTATTTATATCATATTTCTGTATTTGCCATGTGTTTTCTCAAAGCTGTGCATGTGTTGTCAAATTGATGAAGATGTTTTCTTAATTTGCTTGTGTTTTCTTGAGTTGCAGTGCGTTACCATAGAAATTGTTTGTGATACAAAACCAAAAATCTGTAAACCCTCACATTTGTGAAATTGTAATTATTTTGACTTTGTAAATGGGGTTTAATTAAAATTGTTACAAATTTTACAGTTTTGATTACTGGATAGATTTATTAACAAATCAAGTAAGTAGGTTTTGAACATGCTTTGGCAGCTGGTTCAGAGCTGGTTTTTAGAGGTCCACACACCAGCAGTGTTGGAACCCTATTGTATTTGCTTGTTTATGTTTTTTATATAATTAAGGGCCATAACTTAATTGTGTACTACCACAGCATAAAGTAAAAGCTCCTTTGCAATAAAAAAAAGTATTCAAGTAGAATTAGTCCTCAGTATATGACTGACATCTTTCACTACAGATGGTCTTCCTCAGGTAAAGATGACAAAGTGACATCTGTATTTATGGTCAGTGTTTGATGAAATGTCATGTCATCATCTGATTAGATCTGCTACATACACATTTTCTAGTCTTATGACCACTGAAAGCGCATTTAAAACATGTCTGCCTTTACCTATGCACACACACACATTGGTACAAAGTCTAATCCACCTACTCATTACGAGTGTTAACCCTTCAGACACACTCACACCGGTGGCACAGCATTGGGAGCAGTTTGAGGTTCAGTATCTTGCCCAAAGATGTAGGACGACATGTAGACTGCTGATGCCAGGGGTTGACTTTCTGATAGGTGGACAATCACTGTACCCCCTCTGCTCAAGCAGTCCAAGTTCCCAGCACAAATGCCCACAGATCAGAATTGAGCCAGGTCTCTCCAGTCACATGGTGACATTACGATTACGATTGCACTTGTCATATAAATGAAGGTGCAAAAAAATTGTAGTAAATATGTATTTTTTTTATATATTTGTATTGGTGAAAAGGTGATTATGAAAACAGATGGTAGGGATAGTATAAATGCAGTCATTGGTGGAATATGTTCTATCTGCACTTAGGCAAGCTTATGCTTGTCGTGCTGGTTCACATCACTTTTCTCTCTATGTGACACTAAAATCCATGTGCCTTATTTTACAAAAAACATGACAATGACTGACATTGCTCTTGCAGAGACTTTTAGACTTTTTTGGAAGGTAGGCTACTCTATCCCTCTCGTGTTCATCCATCTTGTTCTTCTTCCTGTTCTTCTATTATCAGTTGTCATTTGAGTGGATAGTTAAAATTCTCAGAGATTTATGGAAAAATATTTAAATGGGAGGACAGCACGAGAGACGCCAGTAAAAAAACCCAGTAAAACAACAAAATTGTTTACTGATGCCAAATACATCCATAGATGTCTGTTCCCATGGTCCCACCACCAGGTTGAAAGGTTTGGACCAAGTGGGCCTCCCAACACCCAATGACACAGCTATGTTGACCACAGTCCTGCTCCTCAACTATGTTTTCAGCAGTTGGGGACTACTCCTCTCCATCAACTCGGACAGAAGCACCTGTTTCACCTCCATTGTCATCACTAGCCTGTACAACATCCTGGGAGTATAAAATGTTATATCCTGCATTATCTGACCAGGTTGAACGTACTAACTGCAGCAAAAGGTATGGCAATGAGCACTGGCATGGAATGGGATTTGAAACTCTCATTGGAGTTGATGACCACCAGATCCACCCTGCATCTCTCCACAGGAGTCACGCCCTTTAAATGATGATTGGAAGAGAGATGACCCTTTCACTGCACCTCCTGAACCGTCTTACGGACATCAGTGTTGTAACCGATAGCAGCTACCGCTCTCCTTGTGTTGGAGAAGTGTAGCAGGTGGCTTGGAAATGAAATAGAAAGAAGCTGTGGAGTATTTGCTCTGTTGAAAATAGAATATAAAGATAAAAGGTATTTAGGCTGTCTGAGAAGGCGTCATCATACTACAAATGCCTGAAAGGGAGGAAGAAGTAAAGATAAAACAACACAGGTAGAGGGAAAAGATAGAGCTTGGAGCTCAAGAATTACCATAGGGAAAAGAAGACATAGTGGTCACGTCGAAGTAGTATACAGATGCAGGAAAGATTTTGGTCACTATAATGAATAATTAAACTGTTTGCACTACGTGTCATGACCCGTGCCATGCACGTTGGTTTTTTGTTAAGTTTCCCATTGTGTGTTGTCTTTGCCTGGTTTTTGTTACATCCTGTTTTATTTTGAAGGTTCATGTTATGTGTCTTTGTGTTGCTTTACTTCCTGTGTTTTCCCTCCAGTGTGATTGTCTGATGTGTTTCACCTGTGTGTCATTAGTGTTCCTGCCTTGTGTAGAGGAGAGGAGGGGGCAAGTGATGTGATACCACACAACAGCAAGATGAAGCCACCACACTAGTTGTCATCAGTCAACAAGAACATCCATATATGGTGGACACAGGTGCAACATACTCATGCATTGGGAAGAAAGGGTATATCTCCCCCTCTCCTGCTCATCTGTTAAAACTGTTGGCTTCTCTGGGAAGCCAACAGTTTAGATGATGTAGATGATACCACTTACACAGCCAGTCCCAATGCCGACTGCAGAAAAACTGCTACTTCTAAGGTTAGCCGCTCTACACTGGCTCCCTGTAAAATACAGAATAAAATGTAAAATCCTTTCCTTACCTTAGCATTAAATGGTCAAGCAGACACCCTCTCTACATTTAAGAGCAGGCTTAAAACTTTCCTCTTTGATAAAGCCTACATTTAGGGCTGGCTCAGGCTTGCCTTGGACCAGCTCCTAGCAATGCTGCCATCAGATTAGGCTGCAGAGGGACTTCCAGTGACACCCAAAACTCTGTTCTTCTCTCCCTCTCCACCTGTTCCTGTCTTATCAAGGCATGTTACTGACTGAGCTTCTTCCCCGGAGTCTTTGTGCTTTCTCGTCTTGCAGGTCCGAATGGAGAGCGGCTGAACCCGACCTATTGATTAGAGCTGCATCTCCTGCCGTGGCCCTGCCAGACATCCACTGCATCCATCCACTTTTATTGCTATTAGCTATACTACCATTATTATTAGATCATTAGTGCTGTACTATGTTCATATACCATCTGCTATTAATACCATACATTGCATGAGTATCAGAAAAACTCAAACACCACATCTCTGTGCATTTCAAGCCCAGTAGCACCCTGGGGCAGAAACTTGTCCACCCTAAGGACAAAACACCCATGCACAATCAAAAGCGAGGAATGCACAGACTTATACATTGGGGAAACAGAACAGCCACTCTACAACACAGGAGAGCCAACACCTGAGGACAAGACTCAGGAGTCCACCTACATCTGATGGACAAGGTACACTGTTTTGAGGACAATAATGTATGTATTCTGGCCAGGGAAGTTTAAAAGAGGAGTGAAAGAAGCCATCCATGTCAAACTGGAAAGAGCATCACTGAACCGAGAGGGTGGCCTAAGACACCACTTATCAGCCACTTACAATGCTGTACTCAGACCCCTCTCCAGTCAGCTCAACAACCATTCAAACCAAGAGCCAGGAGACCCTGATGACTCACATGATGGTCGTGTGGAAAAACCCCACCCCTTCACATCAGGACCCACCCATTGTTACTCTATTGACCTATTAACAACCTGGCCCATATGACCTTAATGACTCACATGGTAGCCAGACAGGTCCATGGCCCCGCAAGAGGATAAATACCTGAGACTTCCCACCAGTCAGTTAGAACTGAAGAAGCCTTTTGAGAATCTACGCAGACAAAAACTGCTACATTCAGCTCAAACTCCTATCAACCTGCTGGGAAGACATATTGTGCCTACTGTAAGCCAACATCATGTCTACACAGAATGGTATCTATGTTCATATCTGTGATGATCCACGTAACAAGATGATGCACATGCTCTCACACCAACAACAAAGTGTGCCAGTGCAGCCTGTTGGTCTGGTCAATGCTAAAGCAACACTGGCAGTACTCAGAGTCATGGGTGCGAGCCCAATGAAATAAAGTTGCAGAGCCCTGCCATTGCATTACACCCCGATGTTCAATGAACATCAAGCACACAAAGACAACAAAGCCTGCAGGTATGAATTGATCAACATGCATCAATACTAGGTCATAAGTCAAGACGTTGCCATAGGACCTCAAGGAGCAGCCTCTGCCATAACATTACCACTGTCACTGCAGCAATCATTTACGGTCCAAAACACCGCTATCCATATGACACTGCTAGTAGCATTAACTGGAACCAATAGTGTTTCTATTCAAATTGTATTTTCCCTTTCATGCCTTAATATTTTTGAATTTCTCTTTCACTCTGTCCCCCTCCCTCTCTCTCGTTCTCTCTCTTTTTGGCAGTTGGACCTCTCAATAAATTCAAACCTTGTGCTATTTGAGGTTTAATTCACAATTCAACAAACACTCACTCACACACACACAAACACACATCACATACCTGAGGACCTTCAGCAGGGAAAAAACACGAAATGCCCGTCAACACTGCACCGCATCACCATCCTCAACAACACATTCATCATCGTCTGGTTTGGGTTTGCCACCAAACAGGACAAGGACAGAATTCAATAAACAATAAGGACTGCTGAGAAAATCACAGGGACCAACCTGCCCCCCATTCAGGATGTATACACCCCCAGCTTGAGGAAACAGGCAGGAACATCCCTGCAGACCCCTCACATCCTGGGCACAACCTGTTCCATCTTCTCCTCTCTGGTGTGCGCTGTAGATGACTGAACACCAAAACAACCAGACACAGAAACCGTTTCCTCCAGCAAGCCCTCACCCTGATGAAGTTAGCAAGTCAATGCTGTCACTAACCATCTGACTGGCCATTTATAATCCATTATACATTCATCATTTACTGTCACAATCAACATAAATACCTGCACATTGTAGATTTCATTTTAAATATTGTATATTGCCATATATGTCACACATTGCCACGTAATATGGATGCCAATTTGTTTTTTCTAGACTTAATCACAGCTGTCCACCCAGCTGGGGAGAGCTCAGTGATTTATTCACTACCCAAAAAACTACAGGATGAAACCGAAACATGTCCATGACGTGGTTATAATAACATGCAAATAAAGATTCGTGTTTGAAAAAAGAAAAGAGAGAGAGAGAGAGAGGGGGGGGGGGGGGTAGAGTAAGCACCTCCTCTTCCAGAACCAGGCCTGGCTGGCGGAGACCAGAGACAGCCACAGAGATCGTTTGGTCGCCGGTCTGTGATCTTGCTGTGAGGAATCGACGCCCGGATCCTTCTGCTGTTGCTCGATCCTCGGTAAGTGTTGTCGAAGACTCGGTGTTTCAGACATGTTTCTGCTCTGCTGCGGTCATGTCGCATCGACTGTCACTCACTTCGCTGGCGACTGTTTGCGCTGATGGTCGGATGCGCATTGACCAGCGTCCATGTCAGGAAAGCATTGACGAAGCATCTCTCGCCTAACGTAAGGTGTTACTATGGGTGGCAACCAGCCTACAGCCTAATGTAAGGCGTCATGTTGGTTGTTATTGAGAGAGAGAGACAGCGTGTGCAGGTCTGCAGGTCTGCCTGCGCAGCGAGCAGCAGTTTGTGAGGGGAGATGAGTGAAACTGAGAGGACTTATTATTGCTCGTTAATCTGGAGAATAGCAAACATGCAAATACGTTTATTGAACACAGAATCGATTTTTGTTGGCGCAAGCGAAATCATTTTTTGCTTGCGTATAATTACTCTTCAAAATGTAATTTATGTGCTTGCAAAATCAATTTTTCTGTGCTCCAAATCTACCATTGCTTGCTCAGGAATGAGGCACAAATATATCGCCATAATAAAGATCCGTAACCTCGTGTCTGTGTACCAGTCACATCTAGTCGGAACCAGATTTTTCAGTCGACTCGAAACGTGAAAAGCATTTGAACAGACATCTCTTTGAACGAGTTTGAAATGCCATGATGATGTGAATGCACACACTGTGTTTAACGTCAGTTAGTGTTTGTAATGTGAGCATGGACCACAGGCTTGGTGTTGTCTGATCAGAGGAACGTAAGGGAAGTGCAGTCTTTGCCTTTCCATCCAAATCAGTGACGTTACTCCTGACAAACACTTTCAAAAGTCATTATTGCTCATTTGGTTTTAGGGCCCTGTGCTGCTCAATTAAGGACTTCTGGAGGTCCCTGGATCCACGTTGGAAAACAGAAATCAGCAAGTAAGTCATCTAATAATTTCATGTCACAGGTTACAAGCCAAGAGGCTCCAGAATCCTGTCTTATCTTACAGGTTTGTTAGGACTTCCTCTGACCCAGTGTACTTAAACCTAGCTAAGGACCACAATGCTGAACAGATTAGATCAGATTAGACTTCATTGATCTCACAGTGGAGAAGTTCACTCATACAGATGCTCTTCAGAACACACTTTCTTTATTGTGTGTGTGTTTCTCACTCTCTCTCTCTGTCTGTATGTATTTTAAATTAATGTGAGTCACACTGCCTGAATAACAAAAAGCCATCACTTTAACTGACAGATGAATTCAGCAGTGTTACATATTTGTGTCTGGAAAGGTTCGATGGAGATCCCTCAGTTTTTGGGGAGAAGGTTGTATTTGCTGCACAGAGGTTTTAATTTAATACTAAGACAGCAAACAAACCCGACAACAGTAAAGTTTTATTTTGGTCTGTTGCCAAATTACTCGTAGAATAAATAACTACAGTTTGTTAAAATGAGAAGGTGCTAGCTGATTGTTTTGTATGCTGAGCTTTGATAATAAGAGAGTAGAGGTAACTTTGTTTGTTAGTTGAAAGAATCTGTAGAAAGAAGCCAACCTGGGTTAGAACAGTGTCAATCACTGGTGTGAACTAGAATCACTAGTTTTCACTTGCATATGTAGCATACTGCGCTGGAACACCCGCAACACCAACACAACGCTTTGGTGATGCACCACGCCCCGTGCAAATCGAGGAGGCTGAGGTGGACAAAACAATCGACTGCAGTTAACAAAGAATCGCATTTGATTAGCTTCATTTTAGCGGACACTGATCCTTTAAAATATGCCCAGTTCTGCTCGGGGAATCTCTAAATAGTTCTGCCTAACTGAAAGGTCTGAGTACTTCTGCTACTACCAACAGAAATGCAAAAGTAAGGCATGACGAACGCTCAGTGCCTGGATTTGCCTGGGGCCCCCAAAACACTCTGTTCATACCTGGCATCACATTCATCTTGGGTGATCCAACCACAAGTGTACACAGAAAGGATTGACAGAGTGATAGCTCTTTCTCGATTCTGTGAGTGGTGGTGCGTGGCCGTTGTTAGTTGGTGGAGCAATTTGTCTGGTTAATTCTGATAATGAATCGAGACTCCGGCATACTAACTAGTTCTGCTGCCCTGTGCGGTTGGCCCTTAGAGGGCTGCACGTGCACCACACTGAGTGGATCCGTGTCTACCCTTCACCGAGAGGCCACTGAATCCCACTCATGATAGGAATGGGGGATTGCAAGGGTTGGCTGTACCTCATGGGGCTAGAGCGGATGTCCACTTATCAGAAGTTCACTGGTTCGATTGATAAGGAGTGAGTGTGCATGTGAATGAACAGGTGGCATCCAGGAAGCAGTATACGAATGTGTGTGTGAATGGGTGAATGTGATCGTTCAGACTAGAAAAGTGCCATATAAATACAGTTAATATGCTATTTCATTGTAAGTGTAAACAACCATCAAGACACATTTTGATGCAATTACTCGACACCGACGTAATTGGAACATACCTCATCAATTAAGGACACAATTGTTTTTTGGTGACAGCATGCCAACCTTGAAAAAATGGAGAGGAGCACTGATGTACGAGGTTGGAGTTCGAGTTACTTTTTCATCTTGTCCTGCACTCATTAGCAAGTCGCAAATGACTTTGTTCTGCCAGTCTCTACATTTGAAGTAACCCCTACATGCACGTTAGTTCTTGAAACATCTTTTCTTACCTTCTCCAGAGTGAGCTAACCTAAGCTTTGTTTGGCACAACAACAGTGTCAACCTCCAGATAGGACTGCATTCATCCCAATTTATTATATCTGCCAAGTGTAAGCCCGAGATCATGACGATGATCACGTGTGAGACTGTGATCTGACTGAGATCTGTCTGTCTGCAGCTAATCGGGTCTACGACTGCACCAACCAGCCTCGTGTGGTTGCAGTGATTCCTGTTTTATTGACTGTCTGTTTTGCTGTATATCGCCACTGACTGTTGAACTCTCTTCAAGCATTTATCATTTCTGTGTCCTGGTTTTGATGCCGGGTTTTTAACAGTTCTGAGTGCTTTGGTAAAAACAGGAAAAGTTTAATTTAGTTTCAGTGCAGGAGTGTTTGATATATGATACTACATTTGTTTCTTACTCACTCTCATGCATATTCCTTCTGTTATAGCTGTCGCTCCGTTGGCCAGACAAATACAGGCATGTATATATAGTTTTTTTTTTTTTCAGGTGTACTTGTAGCTCCATCATTATTTAGCCAACTTTCCAGTTGGTTTCTTGTAAAGTTGAACATGGTAAAACTGATTTTTAGCATTTTTGATTGACTTTTGATTGACTTTGTTAAAATCTCATCACGCTCAAATATGCACTTTATGGATGTGAGTTTTGCCCTTGTGGGGCCTATAAACAATGCGTACGCACATAAACCATGGATCCACTTACACTTCCCACACATAAACTGATATTTCTACAGAGTGTGCAGTGAGAATATGCTTACCTCACAGGTACTTCAAACCCATGTAAACAGGGTTTTCCAGAGCAATCATATGGTGATATGATAAGGTGGTGATAAAAAAAATAAGTGGAGAAACAGAATCTAAACAATAGAACAAACATTTATTGAAGTTGATGCCTATTTCACTAATCTATCCCGCAATTTCCAGAATATCCATTTTATTTCAAGAACAGGTTGGTTTCCATCCTATCTCACTGATAGAAGTTGATAGTAGTCATATAATGGAGACTTTGTGTTTGTTCAGAGTCTGTGCACTTTGACTTTAGCTTTCCTGCTGAAGTCTATTTCTGATGTAACTCTCAAACATGAACTCAGGTCTTGTCCTGCACCCTAGCTTGTTGAACAAGCCACCAAACATTCACCGGAGAAAAGTGCACTTTGCTCTGTTCAGATGCAGGGGTGGTCCTCTTCAATGCCACTGCTAACAACACACTGTCTGCCCAGGACTTGCTACAGTGCCGCTTTGTGGACTTCACGTTGTTCTCCTTCCAGAGTGGGTCAGTGCTCAACATGACTCTGTGTGTGTGTGTGTGTGTGTGTGTGTCACTAAAACATAGTAGTTTAGTTTTTGTCTCTGTCTCTTTCTCATTCGGCTTAGGTGCTGTGAAAAACCCTTATAATTGTAGGGAAAAATTCACATTCATATTTTGTATTTAATCTGTATTTAATGTTGCGTCCCTTATGTAAAGCCCTGCATTACTGTATGGATATGCATGAATGTTGTTGTGCTTTCTTTCAGAAACGAGAAAATTAGCACCGCTATGTTGTTCCCTTTGCATTCCTTTGTATATACTATTCCCGTTGTAAGTAAAGAGCTAAAGCCCCCCCCAACCCCAGGCATCTGTACTTAGGACCACTGAAACTCTCAACACAGCATCAGAAATCCACCTTGATTTCAGACTCCCAGCTCAAGTATTTCATTAGGCATTATTGCTGTTGCAGTCCCTTTGTGTTCACATTCCAGTTTAACCCAGTTCCATCTCACTGTGTTCTTTCAGCCGTTCTCCATCACCTTATAATACACACCCCTTACAAAACCCACCCCACCCCTCATGGGCATATGAAGATGCAGTCTTGTGTAACTCTCACACTCTAAACCAGTTTCATCCAGTTCACGAGGTGTTGCCAAGAAACGGGGTCTGTGCTTTTGTGTGTGTGTGTGTGTGTGTGTGTGTGTGTGTGTGTGTGTGTGTGTGTGTGTGTGTGTGTGCGCGTGTGCGCGTGTGCATGTGCATGTGTGCGCGCACCCATGCATGGGTGCACACGCATGCCTGTGTGTGTACGCGTGCTCGTGTGTGAAGGGCCCGGGTTTCCTTTGCTGTGTGAAAGCAGATAGCTGGAATTTTCCTGTTCCTGCAGCCAGTATTACATAAGAGCTTGGAAGATGAGAAAGCAGACCACCATGCCTTTCTTTGCCCTACTCTGTCCATTTTCTGACATTCACCCTTTGATCATAAACTAATATTGCCATAGCTGTCACCAGGAAGGGTTTGAACATTTTTATAACCCACAATCAGTAGTTGGAGTTTCAGTTGTTGATTTTCTGATGTTGGAAAGGTATGGAGGGAAAGGCTTTTGGATGGTGTTTGAGCGCTTCTGTTGGAGATAAGGTAAGCCTTTATTGATCCCCCGATGGGAAATTTGATTGTTGTGGCAGCACTATGACAGAATAAGTAAAAATAAATGAAGAAGTAACAAAAGACAAAAAGTACATGAATAACAAGAGGCAGACAAAGAATACAAGGTGATGTGATCAATAGCAGCAGAGTCATCAAGACTAGTTAACAGTGTACACCAGAGCAATATTTATGACGAGGTAGGATGCTTATTGTTTATATGTATGTACGTATGTATCTTTTTGTGTGTGTGTGTATTTGTATGTATACATACGTATATATGTACACGTGTGTATGTACATACATGTGTGTGTATACGTATGTATGTATGTATGTATGTAAGTAAGTATATATATATATATATATGTACACACACTACCATATATAGTGTAGATAACCAGAATGAATAAAGATTTGATGCTCAGAGGAGTACAGTGACACTAAACATGCCATGTTTATCTGTAATGGTTACCCGTATATGATTGATCATACATTTAACTTGCAAACTTCTAACATGGTCAAGAAAGCAAAAGTATATGTTAAAACCCTCCGAATAGTAATAAAGTAATAGCATTGCAAAAATCTTAAGAGTATAAATGCTTTAATAACAATACATCCATGGTGCCTGGAGGGCTTTTAACTTCTTAGGCATGGCACATTGGACAATCTCTGGGTTCTGCTGAAGAATATCCTACAAGAATGAGGGAAAAGAAACTGAGTGGTACCATGTCTGGTGCAAAAAGCAAGTTGTCCTGTCCAGAGTGGGCCCCTCTGCACAGCACATTATAAAGCTTGGTCAACAAAGAAGCTGCTCTGGTTTCCGCTCAGGCATGAGCTCTCAAACGCTGCCTGCAGAGGGAACAGATTTTTATTTTTATTTTTTTAATAAGGAAGGCCAAGGAGAGCAAGCTCTGATAACGTCCTGATAACAACACATATAAAATACCTCTAAAAATTACAATACATATAAAACAATAAAACTTGATTAACACACATATAAAGCAATAGAGGTACATGAAAGAGACATCAACAGGTTTCACAACAAACAGACCAAGGACAACAACTTGAGAGATAACGTCGATTCAAATAAAACACCCACGTTCACACTACTTGATAGCTATCAATAGAGATTTGAACTGATTAAAAAGGGTCAGCTTGTCTAGTTGTAAGAGTTTGTGCAGGTTGTTCCATTTTTATGGTGCACATTTTTTTGGAGTCACTTTCCAGGTCTCAGTATTGACATGGTGATCGTTGAGGACCAAATATTCGTGCACTAGGTGAGTGCAGTGTGAACTTGATTTGCAGCTAAGAAGATGTGTGAGATATTCAAGTAATTTGCCAAAAAGTGCCTTATAGATAAACTGGATGCAGTGCCATTGTGACTGCAAACGATTGCCACTCAAGTTTGTCAACTAGTAAACATCAATGTGTTCCAAAACCATCCCCAGTTATGAACCGAAGGGCAGAATGCTAGACTGCATTGAGAGGCTTGAGAGCGTGGAGGCAGATCATCATCAGTAATGGAGAAAAAGGTTGACTGGAAAAATTTGCTATACATGTCGTGTGTCTGTTTTCCATTTAACCCTTAAATGGGCAAGCACATATAGAAAATTTGGAAAAATAATAAATTGCTATTTTCTAATGTTTCTAGGCTAAAATAACACAACTTCATGATTTTTTTTCAAAATATGACCATTATTTTTCATTTTACAGTTTGTATCTCCCAGGATACATTGTCCGATTAGGGTATAAATTAACCATTTTCCAATTTTTCAGAAATTTCATTTGTAAACTTTTAAAACATATTGTGAGCAATTAATTGGCTACTCTCTTTCATGTCTTGTATACAAACAAACTGAACACAAGTTACTGGAAACAATTCTAGCTTTGAATCAAGAACGAGCTACTAAAATTACACAAAACATTTTTATTATTCTTTTTTATTTATTCCTGTTCTCGTGCACACATCTCCCCTGTAAAGCTACTACACTAGAAATAGCCTATTTGCAGTGGAAGCTTTCTAAACAGTTGCAAGGGTTTTGGCCAGTGACAATGCAAAGCCTCACTTTGCACTTCTGACATACGATGGAGGTCTGTCCATCTTGTCACATCCTGCATCGCCCTTTCACTGACACAGTAGGGCAGTGGTGAATCCCATCATATCTCATATCATCCACAGGCCAGGGGACTTTTGGCTGTTTGGTTACTCTTGGTGGTGTGTTGTCTTCATTCCGACCCCTTTTTTGAGTCCTTTAGCAACATCCAACCTGAAGTCATTTAGGCAATGATGTTTCTGACCCAGAGGGGCTGCATCACGACGATGGAGAAGCCAGGCATTATTGACAGCAATGTCAACCATCTGCCAAAATATGGCCAGGTACCATCGATAGGACTTGGCTGGAGTGCGATACAGGGCAATCATCATATCAGCCAAATCTAGTCCTCTCATGAGAGTGTTGTACTCAGATACAATCTTCGGGCATGGCACACTTATCTTCCTATTTTCCTCTTTGGAGTAGTGTCTCACTTGGCCAACAGGGTTGACAGAAGTGCAGGAGCTCACCAGGGTAACAGTTTTGTTGTCTCATTTGAGTTGTCCTATCTAGTCTGGTATGCATGAACTGATGAAGCCTGCTCGGATGAGAGGCGAAACGTCTTCTAAGACAAACTGACGAGGTCCAGTTGCGAACGATTGAATGCCCTAAAGCTTACAATGACCTGGATGAATGAGAATATTCACAGGCATGACCACAGCAAGCTTTGCATCGTTGTCTACATGAAAGTCAAAGCTGCCTCTTCCTCTTTGTAGGAGGTCCTGATCTTCTTCCAGTGTACAACTCTGGTGCAACCTGGAGTAGCACCATCAAATGTAGACTTCCCTGTGTAAACCATGAAGTCATACACAAAGCCAGACACACCAGCTTGCACAAAGATCTTGAAACCCCATTTCTTGGGTTTGCTGGGATAATTGGTTTCAAAACACAAGTATATCTGAGAGTGATTATGCCTGTTTTTATACCCCTATCTGGACAATGTATCCCCCAGGATACAGACATTCAATGCCTGTTTATCAAAGCTGTGTAAATGTAATTCATTATTTTTCAACAAAAACACAAAAAATTATCCTTAAAGAACAATATTTTCAAAATTAGATCCCCCCAAAACATAATTAACAAGAAAAATAACAACACTTACCTCATGGCCAGTGTCTCTGTCCACGTAGGCTGCCATTTTGGATTTTGACATAAATGTATCAATTTAGTTTAGAATGCTGCAACCAAGTCACATGACCTGGGTAATTGACCCAACCCCCCTTAAGACTTTCTCATGATATTGAGTGCAGATACTTAATGCCCCTCCCCCCTACAGCCTGTCAAATGTCTGTATCCCCCAGGATACAGAGAGCGTGGAGGCAGATCATCATCAGTAATGGAGGAAAAGGTTGACTGGAAAAATTTGCTATACATGTTGTGTTTCTGTTTTCCATTTAAGGACTTCAGCTTGGCGTCCAGCCTGAAACAAAGGTATTTATAATACGGTGCTCTTTCAATTGGAGTCCCATTAAGAGTAGTAATATTCATTTCAGTGGAACCATTGCTCATTTCTAGAGAACATACTTTTTGTTTTATCTGGACAGTAATTTAAGATCAATCAAAGTTAGCTGTACAGTACAGAAATCAAAATGCAATGTTTGAGCTGCCCGGGCGCTGTTTTATATAAAATGGTGTCATCCATGAAGAGATGAATTGTGCTGTTTCTAACTTTTCCACTCAATTGATGAATGGAAATTGTGAATAAATGTGATCCTCTAATAGACTGATATCCATCGTCCACAACAGCTTGTGTTCTACTGCTGAACCAGTGACATGAATTTTTATCAAATCCAATAGATTCAAAAGAATTTGATGATCAACAGTATTAAAAGTCACAACTGTTAATAAAAATCAAAGTTAAGCATTCAACTACAAATGGACCTGTTAATAATAAGAGCCTTGGCCCTAACTGATCAGCCCTGGCGGACTAAAGTGAATCAGTAGACTAAGAGCATTAAACACTTAAAGATTTGTAAAATGATTCAATGAAAACATCTGGCTGAGAAGATCCAACATTAGTAAATATGTAACCTGAATAAAGAAAGTGCTCATTGAGTGCATCATATATACTTTTCCAAATGGAGACAGTGGTAGAATCCAAGGGTTTTTAGAGTGCATGGACTGGTCAGACACTTTTATTCCTACCACAGAAATACATATTTTTCCTAATAACAGCTGGCTTTCCAAAGACACCAAGGGTCTGATATATAAATATATATATATGTATTTAAAGAAGGGGATATTAATTCAGAGAGGGAACTGAAGAAAGGCATGAGTGCTGAAATATAAAAAGCTAAACTCAAGTTCAAGGATAGGATTGAGACAGAGCTCAGCATTAATAACTTAAAGAGAGTCTAGAGCTGAATGAAAACCAGGAGAAGTCTTCTTTTAATTCAGATAAACATGGCTGATTAACTAAATAATTTTACCGAAGGTTTGACAATCATGATTTTACTGCGCACATCAAAGTGACAGAGCTCTACTTCTCCAGCTTTTGATATAGATAGACAGTTGGGCTCTGAGCCCAGGACCTGACAACATCTGTGGCCAACTCCTAAAAACTTGTAGAACTTGTAAAACTTGTTTGGAGGTCGAGGAATGATTATCTGTTACAACTTGAAATGTACCGGCCTTTTAGAGGTCAGGAAGATACTGTCATCACACTGTTATACTTCCTGTTTCACTGTTTACTCATTTATTTATTTCTCTTTGACATTCAGTACGAGCCAGTTGTTACTGCTCACTGAGAGGCTGATGTGTCACTTCCTCATCTTTTTACTGATAGGCCACAATGTGTTAAAGGATAACTTTCGTTTTTTACAACCTGGACTTTATTTGTAGCATTAAATACGACCGTTTACTCACCCAGACAACTTTGGTGGCATTTGGAGTCGTTTTGAAGAAATTAGCCCCAGAGGAGCGGCGCGTATATCCGTATAATGCGAGTACTCTGAGCATCCATAAACGCCTCTATAAACGCATAATCTGCGGCGAAACTCTTCATATTCCAATATTTTGTTATGATATGCTGGTGCTATTCCCCTCTGAGCCCGTGGTGGCATGTTATCAACATCCAGCGTCTCTAGACAACTACCTCTGACGCGGTTCCGTGTACTCTGGCTCAAAACGGTAAGGACGTCCATCGTAAACAAAGTCATCGTCCACCACCTCAGAATCGGAAAAATATTCATCCATTTTGTGAAAAAAAACAGTAGCTAAACTAGCCGACCACCGCAGAGTTAGCCGCGTTGTGGCGCGGCGCTTGAAAATGACGTCATCCACGTCAGAAGTAGTTGTCTAGAGACACTGGATGTTGATAACATGCCACCAGCCAATATTGGAATATGAACGAGTTTCGCCGCAGATTATGCGTTTATAGAGGCTGCGCATGGATGCCCCAATTACTCCCATTATACGGATATACACGCCGCTCTTCTGGGGCTAATTTCTTCAAAACGACTCCAAATGCCACCAAAGTTGTCTGGGTGAGTAAATGGTCGTATTTAATGCTACAAATAAGGTCCAGGTTGTAAAAAAACGAAAGTTATCCTTTAACTGTGAGTGAACATTGTTCTTCCCACCCAGCTCTGCTCATCCACCATTTCCCCTCAAAGTTTGCTGAAAAGCCATGTTGGAGGGGTGGGACAGGACCATGGACCAATGTTGGATGACTTTGTGGCTTGGTGTGATGAGTCTTTCCTTCATCTAAATATTTCAAAAATGAAGAACATGATTGTTTGACTTCATGAAGTCACCTCCAAGCCCGCTGCCAACAGTTAGAAAAATTCTTTATACTGTCTGGTTGAGAGCTACAAACACGGGTATTGCTTGATAACAAATTGTGTTTTAAATTCCACGCTGATGCTGCCTCGAAAAAGGTCCAGCAAAGACTTTCCTGAGAAGAATGAAGTTCCCTTTCCCTTTTAAGGCCAATAACCACGTGTAGTGCTTTGTTGCATATTGCGTGGTCATTGCTAGAGAGCATCTGTCGCCCTTTCTCTAGAGCAGAGCCCTAATGCTTCACATACCACGCAGACTGACACAAGCCTCATAAAACTCATTGTAAGTGTATAGAAATAATGTTGAGCAAAAATGTAATGTGCCACCTGTAGCTCCTTGGTGTTGTGGTCCCAGGTCTCCAGGCATCTTGGTTAATTCAACTTTCTGCTTCCTCCTAAAACGGGACTTCTCCTACATTCACCTCTTTTTTTTCTGTACCCCTTTCAGACTGCCCCACCCTCACAATCTGTGGCCTCTCCTTTAAAAAACTGGAAATGATTGGAATTGTTAACACTGATTATCTTTTCTATACATCAGTTTGAGGAATGTGTGACCTGTCCTTTCCCTTTGTCATTTAGTGTAACAGACTTTAAACATTTTTATCTCCACACTGGCTTCATCATGATCCGCCTCCTGTGATACTATGATCAAAGTCTTCTTATCTGTTCTGGTGTCCTTATCAAGGAGGAATGTGACGCAGTAGCTAACAGCTGTATCAGATAGCTCGTTCCTGTGCTACTTCTCAAAGGACACATCTTGTAACAAGCCCACAAAGGTCTTTCACGCCAAAAGACATGATCCCAAAGGCTGACAAAAGTTTAACTTCAGAATGAATGATTCTGAAAACAATATATTGGTTTTAGCTGAGCCTGTTGCCTGGCTGGTTCTAGCTCGTCAAATGCATCAGGTGACAAAGATCCCCAAAGATGACCGAGAGACATTGGAATTGTGGTCACAAATTAACGTTACCTTTCACAGAACGACATTTTTACATCAACCAACCAAGAAGCTATTAGCTCAGCAACATAGCCAGCTGTTATGCTAATGATCAGTTTGCTAACTTTACTTTGTAGCAGGTCGGGTTGCAGACTGTGAACCACAAACTGCAGCCTCAAATGCTTTTCATCTTTCATTGAGAAGGAAGATTTCTGAAGCACACGTGACTGACGTAAGGACAAGGTTAGCTGGACATTAAACTGGATGTCTGTGCCATCTCTGGTCCAAGCACTTGGCTTCAGCTCAAAGCACCGCCTGCTCTGAAGGCGGAGCTCACATGCTGTTTACTTGTCACTGCATTTATTTGTGCATTGTGTTTTATTAGACTCAAGTCACGCTGCATTGTTCAAGTCACATGCTCCCTGCTTTTGTGGAGGGGTCAAGGTGAAGAAGAAGAAAGGTGAGGGAGAGGTCATTAAGGTGAAGAAGAAAGACGAGGGAGAGTGCACCGCAGAGTGGGATGAGATTAACGCATCAGAATTAAAAAAGAAAATGCGTAGCAGTTTCTAATTTTGAGCAATTTAATTATAATGATGTGATGAACTAAACTCTGGTCAAAATATAAGACAGCATTATGTGTTTCATTTGAATGTCAAGGACTTTTTATGCACTTTGCTCAATATGGGATGGCATTGGCATGAACTCCAGCTTTCTTCATCTTAACTAGGACTCACACAGCCATAACAGGAAGACCTGAAACCTGAAATCCACAGAGAAGAAACAACATTAAACCTGAATGTTTATCTGGGATTTAAACATTAATAGTTCATTAAAAAGTACCACAAAGCCTGCGCATTAAAATGGAAATATACCTCATATTTTTTTGGGATAAATAATGTGACTAGCACCTCTACCTCAGTGGCCAGACTTGAAAGAAAAAAAAGGACTGCAGGACAGGTGGTTTAACATGTCACACAACTACTTCTGACGTCATCCACGTCAGAAGTAGTTGTCTAGAGACACTGGATGTTGATAACATGGCACCAGCCAATATTGGAATATGAACGAGTTTCGCCGCAGATTATGCGTTTATAGAGGCTGCGCATGGATGCCCCAATTACTCCCATTATACGGATATACACGCCGCTCTTCTGGGGCTAATTTCTTCAAAACGACTCCAAATGCCACCAAAGTTGTCTGGGTGAGTAAATGGTCGTATTTAATGCTACAAATAAGGTCCAGGTTGTAAAAAAACGAAAGTTATCCTTTAACTGTGAGTGAACATTGTTCTTCCCACCCAGCTCTGCTCATCCACCATTTCCCCTCAAAGTTTGCTGAAAAGCCATGTTGGAGGGGTGGGACAGGACCATGGACCAATGTTGGATGACTTTGTGGCTTGGTGTGATGAGTCTTTCCTTCATCTAAATATTTCAAAAATGAAGAACATGATTGTTTGACTTCATGAAGTCACCTCCAAGCCCGCTGCCAACAGTTAGAAAAATTCTTTATACTGTCTGGTTGAGAGCTACAAACACGGGTATTGCTTGATAACAAATTGTGTTTTAAATTCCACGCTGATGCTGCCTCGAAAAAGGTCCAGCAAAGACTTTCCTGAGAAGAATGAAGTTCCCTTTCCCTTTTAAGGCCAATAACCACGTGTAGTGCTTTGTTGCATATTGCGTGGTCATTGCTAGAGAGCATCTGTCGCCCTTTCTCTAGAGCAGAGCCCTAATGCTTCACATACCACGCAGACTGACACAAGCCTCATAAAACTCATTGTAAGTGTATAGAAATAATGTTGAGCAAAAATGTAATGTGCCACCTGTAGCTCCTTGGTGTTGTGGTCCCAGGTCTCCAGGCATCTTGGTTAATTCAACTTTCTGCTTCCTCCTAAAACGGGACTTCTCCTACATTCACCTCTTTTTTTTCTGTACCCCTTTCAGACTGCCCCACCCTCACAATCTGTGGCCTCTCCTTTAAAAAACTGGAAATGATTGGAATTGTTAACACTGATTATCTTTTCTATACATCAGTTTGAGGAATGTGTGACCTGTCCTTTCCCTTTGTCATTTAGTGTAACAGACTTTAAACATTTTTATCTCCACACTGGCTTCATCATGATCCGCCTCCTGTGATACTATGATCAAAGTCTTCTTATCTGTTCTGGTGTCCTTATCAAGGAGGAATGTGACGCAGTAGCTAACAGCTGTATCAGATAGCTCGTTCCTGTGCTACTTCTCAAAGGACACATCTTGTAACAAGCCCACAAAGGTCTTTCACGCCAAAAGACATGATCCCAAAGGCTGACAAAAGTTTAACTTCAGAATGAATGATTCTGAAAACAATATATTGGTTTTAGCTGAGCCTGTTGCCTGGCTGGTTCTAGCTCGTCAAATGCATCAGGTGACAAAGATCCCCAAAGATGACCGAGAGACATTGGAATTGTGGTCACAAATTAACGTTACCTTTCACAGAACGACATTTTTACATCAACCAACCAAGAAGCTATTAGCTCAGCAACATAGCCAGCTGTTATGCTAATGATCAGTTTGCTAACTTTACTTTGTAGCAGGTCGGGTTGCAGACTGTGAACCACAAACTGCAGCCTCAAATGCTTTTCATCTTTCATTGAGAAGGAAGATTTCTGAAGCACACGTGACTGACGTAAGGACAAGGTTAGCTGGACATTAAACTGGATGTCTGTGCCATCTCTGGTCCAAGCACTTGGCTTCAGCTCAAAGCACCGCCTGCTCTGAAGGCGGAGCTCACATGCTGTTTACTTGTCACTGCATTTATTTGTGCATTGTGTTTTATTAGACTCAAGTCACGCTGCATTGTTCAAGTCACATGCTCCCTGCTTTTGTGGAGGGGTCAAGGTGAAGAAGAAGAAAGGTGAGGGAGAGGTCATTAAGGTGAAGAAGAAAGACGAGGGAGAGTGCACCGCAGAGTGGGATGAGATTAACGCATCAGAATTAAAAAAGAAAATGCGTAGCAGTTTCTAATTTTGAGCAATTTAATTATAATGATGTGATGAACTAAACTCTGGTCAAAATATAAGACAGCATTATGTGTTTCATTTGAATGTCAAGGACTTTTTATGCACTTTGCTCAATATGGGATGGCATTGGCATGAACTCCAGCTTTCTTCATCTTAACTAGGACTCACACAGCCATAACAGGAAGACCTGAAACCTGAAATCCACAGAGAAGAAACAACATTAAACCTGAATGTTTATCTGGGATTTAAACATTAATAGTTCATTAAAAAGTACCACAAAGCCTGCGCATTAAAATGGAAATATACCTCATATTTTTTTGGGATAAATAATGTGACTAGCACCTCTACCTCAGTGGCCAGACTTGAAAGAAAAAAAAGGACTGCAGGACAGGTGGTTTAACATGTCACACAACTACTTCTGACGTCATCCACGTCAGAAGTAGTTGTCTAGAGACACTGGATGTTGATAACATGGCACCAGCCAATATTGGAATATGAACGAGTTTCGCCGCAGATTATGCGTTTATAGAGGCTGCGCATGGATGCCCCAATTACTCCCATTATACGGATATACACGCCGCTCTTCTGGGGCTAATTTCTTCAAAACGACTCCAAATGCCACCAAAGTTGTCTGGGTGAGTAAATGGTCGTATTTAATGCTACAAATAAGGTCCAGGTTGTAAAAAAACGAAAGTTATCCTTTAACTGTGAGTGAACATTGTTCTTCCCACCCAGCTCTGCTCATCCACCATTTCCCCTCAAAGTTTGCTGAAAAGCCATGTTGGAGGGGTGGGACAGGACCATGGACCAATGTTGGATGACTTTGTGGCTTGGTGTGATGAGTCTTTCCTTCATCTAAATATTTCAAAAATGAAGAACATGATTGTTTGACTTCATGAAGTCACCTCCAAGCCCGCTGCCAACAGTTAGAAAAATTCTTTATACTGTCTGGTTGAGAGCTACAAACACGGGTATTGCTTGATAACAAATTGTGTTTTAAATTCCACGCTGATGCTGCCTCGAAAAAGGTCCAGCAAAGACTTTCCTGAGAAGAATGAAGTTCCCTTTCCCTTTTAAGGCCAATAACCACGTGTAGTGCTTTGTTGCATATTGCGTGGTCATTGCTAGAGAGCATCTGTCGCCCTTTCTCTAGAGCAGAGCCCTAATGCTTCACATACCACGCAGACTGACACAAGCCTCATAAAACTCATTGTAAGTGTATAGAAATAATGTTGAGCAAAAATGTAATGTGCCACCTGTAGCTCCTTGGTGTTGTGGTCCCAGGTCTCCAGGCATCTTGGTTAATTCAACTTTCTGCTTCCTCCTAAAACGGGACTTCTCCTACATTCACCTCTTTTTTTTCTGTACCCCTTTCAGACTGCCCCACCCTCACAATCTGTGGCCTCTCCTTTAAAAAACTGGAAATGATTGGAATTGTTAACACTGATTATCTTTTCTATACATCAGTTTGAGGAATGTGTGACCTGTCCTTTCCCTTTGTCATTTAGTGTAACAGACTTTAAACATTTTTATCTCCACACTGGCTTCATCATGATCCGCCTCCTGTGATACTATGATCAAAGTCTTCTTATCTGTTCTGGTGTCCTTATCAAGGAGGAATGTGACGCAGTAGCTAACAGCTGTATCAGATAGCTCGTTCCTGTGCTACTTCTCAAAGGACACATCTTGTAACAAGCCCACAAAGGTCTTTCACGCCAAAAGACATGATCCCAAAGGCTGACAAAAGTTTAACTTCAGAATGAATGATTCTGAAAACAATATATTGGTTTTAGCTGAGCCTGTTGCCTGGCTGGTTCTAGCTCGTCAAATGCATCAGGTGACAAAGATCCCCAAAGATGACCGAGAGACATTGGAATTGTGGTCACAAATTAACGTTACCTTTCACAGAACGACATTTTTACATCAACCAACCAAGAAGCTATTAGCTCAGCAACATAGCCAGCTGTTATGCTAATGATCAGTTTGCTAACTTTACTTTGTAGCAGGTCGGGTTGCAGACTGTGAACCACAAACTGCAGCCTCAAATGCTTTTCATCTTTCATTGAGAAGGAAGATTTCTGAAGCACACGTGACTGACGTAAGGACAAGGTTAGCTGGACATTAAACTGGATGTCTGTGCCATCTCTGGTCCAAGCACTTGGCTTCAGCTCAAAGCACCGCCTGCTCTGAAGGCGGAGCTCACATGCTGTTTACTTGTCACTGCATTTATTTGTGCATTGTGTTTTATTAGACTCAAGTCACGCTGCATTGTTCAAGTCACATGCTCCCTGCTTTTGTGGAGGGGTCAAGGTGAAGAAGAAGAAAGGTGAGGGAGAGGTCATTAAGGTGAAGAAGAAAGACGAGGGAGAGTGCACCGCAGAGTGGGATGAGATTAACGCATCAGAATTAAAAAAGAAAATGCGTAGCAGTTTCTAATTTTGAGCAATTTAATTATAATGATGTGATGAACTAAACTCTGGTCAAAATATAAGACAGCATTATGTGTTTCATTTGAATGTCAAGGACTTTTTATGCACTTTGCTCAATATGGGATGGCATTGGCATGAACTCCAGCTTTCTTCATCTTAACCAGGACTCACACAGCCATAACAGGAAGACCTGAAACCTGAAATCCACAGAGAAGAAACAACATTAAACCTGAATGTTTATCTGGGATTTAAACATTAATAGTTCATTAAAAAGTACCACAAAGCCTGCGCATTAAAATGGAAATATACCTCATATTTTTTTTGGGATAAATAATGTGACTAGCACCTCTACCTCAGTGGCCAGACTTGAAAGAAAAAAAAGGACTGCAGGACAGGTGGTTTAACATGTCACACTATGCAGGTATAGATGCCTGATTCACCATCGACCATGATGCTGGTAATTGGTCGGCCAAGACAAAATCGTCTTAAACTCAGGCTAGATTTGTGTATTCTGATCCCGGCATTAGACCAACTGCAGGATTTCAGTTGAGCCCGTTAGAAATATAGAGTATATAGAATGTCCTGGTAATTCCAGTGTTTGAATTTTGTGATTTTCCTGGTTTCACAATGATGAAAGAAACTCATGAATAGTCTGATTACAAGTGATGCTAATATCTTGTTGATCATTAATCCCCACTCCCTGTTTCTTTCTGTCTTTCTATAGGTGACCTGGTGAAGCTACCCTGAGGGCAGTTACTGCCTCTCTCTTGCACTCCTTCCCATTTGTTGATCGTTTTGTCATGGCGTCCTGCCTGATCAGCCGTCAGTTTGCTCTCTCCCTGCAGAAATGCTCATGGCTCAGTGGTCCAGGTAAATCCAACACTCTTCCATTGAAATCACCTCCTTTTAAATCCAATATGTAGCCACCGGGTAATGACATGTTACTTTGGCACAAATGTCCCCTTGTAGATTAACCTTGAAATGACCTAAAGACATCTTCAGTGCCCTTCTTTTTAGTCATTGAATTGGTCTTAAATGCTCTGTGGTAAAGGCCAACAGGTAACAGCAGAGTGTGAGAAATCACCATATAAGCAGTAAATTTGACCAAACCAGACTCTGAATGACAAAAAAAACCCCAAACCGTGCCTATGGCTCCCTTTACTATAACTCCTAGGCCTTCTACGTCTGAATTTTAAACTTTTTTTCAAGTAAATGGCAAATATATAGCACTTTTCTAATCAACTTTGATCACTCAAAGCACTTTACCACACATGCCACATTCACTCATTCACACATACTATTCATTCTCAGGGATATAAACGATGTTTCAGTGAAAAGAGAGCAGCATTATGTAGTCAGTGTAAATGTTTGGCTGACCTAATCAGAATGTGGTTATCATACGTGTGCGTTCTCCTCAGAGGCTGGTGTCTCAAAGGTCGTCTCTCCTGTCAATCATCAATAGACTGTAGATCACTGTAGACCAGTGATCATCAACTGGCGGCCCAAGGGCTGAATCCGGCCCACCGAGACGTCCACTCCAGCCCGCGATCAGAGAGAGAATATAGTGTGGTCCCCAGTATTTAAGCAACTGATCTATCAGTAATCCCACCATTTATGACTCTATTTACATTCCAGAATGAGGACAAACTCGCTGCACTGTTTAACATTTATTGTTTCACGTTTTATTTGTTCACATAACTTTTCCTCATGCCCTTGCTTAACATTTGGATTTTATTTCCAACTAGTAGACTTGCCAGTATAAAAAAAGGAGAAAACTAACTGACATAACTTAAAATAGCAGGTAAATACTGACCTGGTATCAGAACAAAACACAGGTCATAAATAATGTTCAGCACATCAAATAAAACATTAAGCCGGCTGTAGTGATCTCAGATCACAAGGCTGAAACAGGCTGCTCACACTGCTTAATGGCTGAAACTACATTTCCCCTCTGACAGCAGCTCCTTCACAGCAGGCTGGCATCTGTCAGACTGCTCTGACGGTTGCCTCCTCTCGTGTGTTTTTATCGAGTTCATCTTGGAGAAGCAGCTTCGCAGGTGGAGGTTTAGCACAGACACAGTCAGCATCTTTAATGTGCCACAGTCCTCGGGATGAGACCCCTGACATGTGCTCAGGCTTTCAGGCTTTCAGCACCGCGGAGAGCAGCGATTTGTCTGCTTAATGTTGTGGTGACGACACAGATTATATTCTTTTGCAACAGCAACAGTTTAGTTGCAGATGAGGCAAGCAGGTGACGCATTTCAGAAGGTTGGAGTGATAAATGCGTACTTTTTAGTCCATTCATCATAATTACAGAGTCGGTTTTCTGTTGATAAGAATGATACAAGGTTAGTTTAATGTCTGTGAACATTTCTCAGTTCTGAACAGCATGACAGGGCAATGGGATAATGTAGGGATTAAAGCAACTCAGGATCCATATTTATTAAGAGTCTCAGATTACTCTCCTCCAACGCTGTAAATAAACTAATTACTAAAAAACTAAAATAAAAATATTGAAAATGTTGTCCACAAGCAGCTAATTGATCTCCTAGTGAGATCCCAACCAGCCTGGCTTTCACTCCAACCACACTGCAGAAACAGTCTTGGTCAAGGTACTAATGACTTTAGAATAAATAGGGACAATGATAGAGTTTCTGTCTTAATATTGCTGGATCTGTGGCATTTGACATTATCGATCATGATATTTTAATGGGGAGACTTCAGAGGTGGGCTGGCCTATCTGGGTCAGCACTGGACTGGTTATTCTCATCATTCAAAGGATGGGATTTTAGTGTCTGGGGAATTGAATTTGTGGTGGATCAATTTTAGACAGATTATTGTTTAATTTGTACTTGTTGGTTCTGGGCAAACTTACTAATTACAGTAAGGCAGGATTTTTAAACAAATTTAACAGAAATATTTCACAATACATCTGAAATCAGCAGAATAATGTGAAATTTATTTCAGTTTCTTATCATCAGCCGTTGTTTTGTTGTCACCTTCTGTTTGAGAAATTGAAATGACGGGGGAGAGATCTGATGCCTCTCATAGAGTTGACATCAAAAACTGGTCATTTGATCAGCAAACCTGATGAAGGCTACCTCTGGAAAATTCTCTGGTTAGCGAGTGAAGTGTGTAAACTGCACTGCAGGCTGGCGTCACAGACTGACAGCTATCTTATATAAAGCTCTGCTGGCTGAATCTGTGTGGATAGATCTACATATACTCTCATGTTTCTGTGTGACACAGGAAGTTGTTGTTGAGGGACTAGAGATGGGTCTCAGGATGGGGTGTTGCCAAATGGCTTGATAGCACTCCCTACAAAATTTCATTTCTTACACACAGTTTACATACCTACATTTACAAATGTTACATTGTTATTTATGGTTGATTGATATTGTTGTATATCTTACATATTTTACATATTCTCAAAATATTTCTTATTTCCTTTTTCTGTTTTATTACTGTTACTTCTACCTATTACTGTACAACAGGAGCAGCTGCGACTGACCCAATTACCCGTCAGGGATCAATAAAGTATTCTGATTCTGATTCTGATATACACGCAAACATTGCATCCTGGTTTACCACTGAGTCTAATTTCACTCACCATGTAACTAGCAGGCCCTGCACACATCAGAGGACATTCTTTGGACCTTGTTTTTAGTCTTGGTGTAGTGTTGATTCTGTTTTTTCTGAGGATTTTTCTACTTTTCATCATAATTGTTTTCTACTTGTCTTGGTCATCGTGGAATTGAGTCTTGCATCTAAAACCATCTCTCTGCAGCAGAGTTTTCAGTTGCCTTTTTTCTTTATAACAGGCAACACCATGTCTAATAGTGAGCTTTTAGTGAGCACTGCCTTTCATTCCTGGATAAAGTTGCTCCCACAAAGACTCCATTGGCTCTTCTGATCATTTCCAGAGCCTGGATGAACAACTGTATCCGCTCTGTTAAACAAACCTTTTAGACCTTTACGTTTGTGGAAATCCACCCATATACAAGCCCACTGTCATCATTTAAAAGAATGTTTCATGGATTGTTATAAAATGCCAGAATACCAGAGGTATACACTAGCCTCAGAAGAAATTAAAATTACAAATGACATTTATCTAGCAAATACACATACAAACCCAGTGTACACCCACCAAGCAACTGAATCACAGAAAAGAATGATCAAGAAATAATTCTGAATACCAAGTATTTCGTTTGGTTCTGTGAAAGAAAGTAATTTCTAGAAAAGTATTTTCATTTTCCAGAAATTATTAAATAAATATAAATCTGATACACCACACACAAGGAAAGAAACCAGAATTCACTCTGCCAGGTATGTCTTTTCTTTCTATGTTATATCAGTCTTCATAGATAATAAACATTTTGACCAATACTCACAGGAGGGAATTTAGCACATAATTAGAAATGTGATAATACTTGTAAAACACATAATTGTGTTAAGGGAAGAAATAAACAAAGCAAATTTACAATACCAAGTATTTATTTTCTTTGTAATATCCATATCATATCAGTATAAATCTTAAAGGAAAGGTCAGTTTCTCCATATCATATATTTCCTTTACAGTCACTATCCACTCTTGTTTTGTTGGTTGGTCCTTGGCCATTTCCTAGTTATTGCTTTTTTACAAACTACAAGTAATCTTTTAAGAAGGTACTTTTCCTAAAGGTGAATATATTACGTAAATATAAAGTGTCAAAAACCATCATTGATTTTATTTCTGTCACTATCTCTAGGATATTGATTTTATATACTGTATATTGTATGTATATCATATTGTCTTCAGCATTGCCTAGATTCTGGTCATATTTTCTTCTTGGATTAAAAACTGGAGGTGGTGGATTGTATTTTACAATTTTTGACCGCTCTTCCTCTGTTAGGGTTATGTTTGCTTCCTTCTACCATTTAGCTTCAACATATTAAGTAGAATGGTTCTTGCAAGATTGTATACATCAGCATATTCTTGATACCAGTTTCTTGTGGCTTTGTCCTTAATATGTATCAATAAAAATGTTGATGAGACTCATTTCAGTTTGCTCATTACAGGCCAATTTCTAAGTTAACTTGTATTGCTCAGGTCTCGAAACTGTTGCCAAGCATCTTACAGCTGTTTTAGATGAACACAAGTTTTTGCCAAATTTCATTCTGGTTTCCGTCAGTTGGATTCAACAGAAACAGTCTTCTGAGTTTTAAGTGATCTGTTAATGCACAGTGATGCTCTGTCTGTTCAGTCTCTCTCTTTCTCTCTGGATTATCTGTCCGATTACAGTTACAATGAGACAACTCATTTACAATGAGAACAACTTTCTCACTTATGGGACAGACTGTACTTAGCTGAACGTATTTAATATTGAACATACATACAGTTATCTGTCTGTCTAGCTTGCTAACAAGCTGCGTGTGTGTGTGTGTGTATTTGGGAAACTGTTTATTGACATATTTCATGCTGGGTGACAGCTGTTCCGTCCGTCCATCCCATTTGGTGAACGAGATATCTGAGGAACCCCTTTCCTCAAACTCTGTTTCCTTGAATTTGCCACTGTTCAGTTGGAGTCAAGGATGAACTGATTACATTTTGGTGGTCTAAGATCAAAGGTCAAAGTCACTGTTAGCTCAACTGCTGACGACTCGTTGGCTGAGGCATACTACTGCGTGGTGGTAATTTTAGTTTATACTTGCACCTTCTTTGCTCTACAGCTGCCACATAACAGTTTCCCTCAGGATAAATAAAATTCTGTCTTATATTACCTTAGATGATTTATTATTTTTTCCTTTGTTTTGTCCGCCAGCTTGCAGATATGTCAGCAAGGCAGCACCAAAGACTCAGGTGGAGTTTGACTACGATGGACCCTCCATGAAAACTTCAGTCCCCGGACCAAGATCACAAGTAACACACACACACACACACACACACACACACACACACACAGTCAGTGTACTGTATCCCTTCCTCAGGTATTACCAACTATAACTAACTTTTTTTCAATGTTTAGGAGCTGACAAAGCAGCTGGCAGACATCCAGGTGAGCTGTAATTGTGTGTGTTTGTGTGTGTGCGTGCACGCTCTGTGACGTGTACACGATGAGGCGTATAGTTACACATCAAGAGTATCAAAATGCTGCTCCAGTCGATTTTAAACCAACTTTTGGTTTCAAATTGGAGTCAATTTTCTCTCTCCCTAGCTGGAATTGTGTTAAGTGTAAGAAAGACTATAACAATCCCTCTGTGTGTGTGTGGTCAGATGGGAACTCAGTGAACTAGTTAAAGAAACCTTTGAGTGCTAATAATGGTGTTCCACATACAGTAGCACTGTTCACTCTTATTCTGTGTGCAGCAGTTATGTAGAAATCTGCAGACTTCCAGCTTGTTTTTATGCAAGTAAACACACAGTCTCTCACACACGCACATACACACACACTCAGAGCGAGATATTATTTTATTATATGATAAGTATGTCAAAAAGGATTAGCAAATGATCAGATTCTGTTTTCTTTATGTTTTACACAGCATTACAACTTTTTTGGAATCAGGGTTATATTAGCCAGCCCCGTCATTGCACTTCTTGTTTTGAACACTGGGCGTTACTGCTGTTTTGAACAAGTACAATTTTTAAACCGCAGTCAAGTTCCTTCTATGTGTAACTGATTAGTAGTGTGGTTATTTTCATAGAAGGTGAATTTTCTATGACACATGAGGTTTTCTGGTTTAGGAACACTGATTTTTGCAGTATAACTGGTTGAGAACTCATTTAGCCTGTGACAATGACAAATTAAACTTTCCTTTCTCTGGGGAAAGTGAATACAGGCAGATTCAGTTCTACTGTATGCTGTTCTTAATACAGAACATGTCTCTTTCCAGAATGTTGGTGCGGTCAACTTCTTCTGTAACTATGAGGAGAGCCGGGGAAACTACTTGGTGGATGTGGACAGCAACCGCATGCTGGATATCTACACTCAGATCTCCTCCATCCCAATTGGTTAGTAGCAAAACATCCAAACACGCCTTGTAGGAGTGGGCAGTAGAGACAAAATCCTCCATCACAATATATGTAATATTGTATTATAATGCAGTATTGATACATATCATGAATTGGTAATCTGGAAAATGAATTTAGAAACCGTTCATAGATCAAATAAACTAGACAGGAATGTCTGTTTTTGGCTTTTGGAATTGAATACCTGTAAAAATACGGGACTTTGATGCAAAAATCCTAAAAATCCAAAATTAACATAAATTAGTCCTGCAGTATTATTATATAGTTCTTATATTTAACATATTACTACTTGCTGTCATTTAAAAGGAGTATTGCTTTGCAATATCGCTGCCTGTGTGGAGTAACGTGTTGTCGATTACACTACTTTTGCTTTACTTTCACCAGAATAACTGTAGACGTATGAATACACTTATATCTTGTAGTTATATAATGTTTCGTAATAATTTTGCTATTTACTATAGACTCAGCATAGCCTGGTCTGTACGGCCATGTTATCTTACCTTATGACTCCTTTTCACTGGGATTTTGCTCACAAGTTAGATCAGACCTGTTTTTCCTACCAGCATGTCTCGTGCAACAGATGCTGTCATTTCATCTGTGCAGCTGCTCCATGTAGGCTTGCAGCTCTGCAGTCTGCAGCTGTCTCTGGGGCGTAGCTTCGCCCGGAAGAGCCGGGCTCATTGAGATTGAGAGTCTGAGCACACAGTGGCAGGACTCACACTGTTAGAAGTGGATGTGATCATGAGAGACACAAAGGTCTGGATCAAGTCTTGTCATGGTGCATAATTGAATTAGTTAAAAGCTATCACCTGAAAAAAAGGACTACTCAGCTGTTTTGTTCCTTTCTGCTCAATGCAGGCTTCAATTATTGAAAAAGTAAGATCCTGTTTTTTCACCAGCGGTGAAGACTGAAGAGTCGAACAAGAGGTTCAGAGGTTTAAGAAAGAGTTTGAACGGTGCTACATGTAAGACATCAGTTGGGTAGCAATGGGACTCAACATCTGTGTGTTTCCTGGAATTTCTAGCCAATGCCGGATGACCTCATAGGCGATAGCAACGACAGAATCACATTCTGTCAGAATTTTCATTTCATTTCATTGCTGCTTACCCCACAGCTGTTGTGGGTGGCAAGTGTCAATGGAAGCTGGCACACAGTGCTAACCAGGCAGAGTGGCAGGAGCACCATTGTTTTCCTCCAGTGATGAAGGACTTACACAAGTGCCCTTGTGTAAGATAGAGAAGTGGCTCTGGAGCTAGAGTTGCTTGATGGAGATCTGTGCCTTTAGGAAACAACGTTAGATGAAACCACTCAGCAGCGGTGAGGGCAATGTTGGTCGACAGCCAAAGGAGAAAAGAAATTGCACAGTTTGTATCATCCTGTGAAGCATAGAGTAAAAGGGAGTGCCTCTTCTTGCCCTTGACCACTGAAGCCCAGGTGGGACAGCCAGGAGATGGGTCGGCTGTATGAGGGTGTATTATGTTTGCGGGTAGATTGATGGACTCGGGCAGTCCAGCGAGGGTAGCCGGGGTCCGAGGTCAGTCTGCTGCTGGATGAGGTCTGAGATGAGCTGCTTACTGGAGGCTAGCATGCCATTGATCTCAGAGATAAACGAGGAAGTGAACTGGTGTTGGCATTAAAAAGGTTTTATTCCAGAGTATTTGAAAACAGCAACAGTGACTGTTTCATTACTGTTGTGAAAAAAGTCAGCTGTGCATTGTGCACATGTGTATAACAAATGCCTTAAAAGCATTTGTCCAGCACCGCTGCCTGTGTGGTTGAAGATGCTACAGTGTTATGTGCCAAAAACTGACCTGTCAAAAAAGACTTTTAACGATCTACTTTTTCTTCGCATCGTATAGCACCTTGTAATTCTGGTTGTGAAAGGTGCTTTATAAACGTATGGACTGCCATTAATGGGTCCCTATTTTGAGTAAGGCTGTGAATGAATATTCTTAATTTGTTAAATAAATCCAGAAATTTGAATGTGAAAATATTGGATTGTGAAACAAAGTTTGAATGTGAGTGTGTTTTACAGTAATCTTTAAATGGAGTATTTTTCTTAAAGAATCTCTTTAAGAAAAATATCCCTCACCATAGTGATTCTTTCCATAATGTTGTCAGACACTTAGAATAATAATCTGAGCCTGAGTCAGTGGCAAGAACAAACACTTGTGTGGACGTACGCTGATGCTTGGAGGGATTACATTGCAACCCGTTTGTGACTGCAGCGCTCTTGTTCGATACGATTCAAAAATTTTCTTCATTAGTCACATGGATACAAAGACATGGGAAAAAAGGGTCCATGATCAGATAATATTTTGACCAGAATTTGTCTCCCATTTGTAATTTGAGATTTTGGCATGTTTTACAGAGACAACTGAAGCACTCTCCAATAGAAAATTGAACTCCTACTGCATCCAGTGTTTTTACTGCAGAAATACGATCCTTCATGACAAACTAATTTGAAGACAAATGTGACATTTTGGATCAATGGGTTTCTGAATATCTATTTTAAAGCTTGCATTAGCATAATTTTCTAAAGACTAGCCACTATTTCAGCTTGGCTGCAGTACTTCCAGCTTGATTAACATACTTTTCAATGGTTTCCGCTCAAGGCCCCAGGGTCTCCCTGACAGAAGGGTTTTTGTTCTAGCTAGGAACTCACCCACTTAATTAATTCATTCGGTGAAAGGGTCTGGCAAATGGAGTTTGTAACAATCCTTTACTCTCTCATTGTTTACTTTATATTCACCGTTTTTACTCTTCACTTTTACTAGGATTTCGAAAATGGTATTTCTTTACCCCAGCCTTTCTTCAATATGCCTGTGCTCATGTGCACTTTTTTAGCCAGAGAGTTGTCCACGCAAAGCTTCATCACTTGCATGGATTTTAGTAAATCTGTAAACCACACTTTTTGCATCCTTTTCGAGTATTTCTGTTATATTAGCTTCAGTCCATATGCACAATGGAGAAGAGTGCAAGACATGCAGATGCCACAGATGAATGCACCCAAACTAAAGTACGAAAGGTTTCCTAAATCTGACCCTGATTTAACTACTGAATATTATTTCGCAGCCCCAACCTTTTTACAGGTGAAGCAACAGTATTTCAACAATACATAGCTAAGTTGACATGAAAGTTGGGATATTGAGAAAGAATGTATGTTTTGTGTGCATCTTGTTAGTCAATAATGGAAGTCCCCAGGGTCTGTGTACTACATTGTATAAAATGTACATATATATATATATATATATATATATATATATATATATATATATATATATATATATATATAGTCAGCTTTTATTTTGTATTTTGTATTTCTCTACAAACACCTGAATTTCCCCAGCTGGGGATTAATAAAGTATATCTTATCTTATCTTATCTTATCTACTCTCCAGCATTCATATGGTTTACATGGAAAACATGAGATCATTTTCTGCTCTCTCTCATTTTCTGTTTTTCTAGCTCAGTAAACTAATGTACGGAGCCCCTAAAGTGTCATGAAGAAAAAAAAAACTATATCGTGTGCAGTGAAACAGTCATTTTATTATTCAGGCTGACAGCTGACCGCACGCGCCAGTAAAAGGATGACGGCACGCAGAGAGTAGAATACCGCTGTTACTTCGGCCACGCCCCCTGACTACGATAGCCATAATTAACCAATATTGATCCTTAAAAAAGGCGCATCGGATTATAAGGCGCACTGTCGGTTTTTGAGAAAAGGCTAAAGGCTTTTAGGTGCACCTTATAGTCCGGAAAATACGGTAAATATTAAAATCAGATTCAGTTGAGAACGGAGCCCGCTGTCTACTGTTGTTGCTACCTGTCTGTATAAATGAACGAGTGCATTAAATTGAGCGCACGTTTTAGTATCTCGTGCACATGTTTTAGTATCTCGTGCACACGATTTAGCTAAAACGTGCGCACGTTTTAGTATCTCGTGCGTACGTTTTAGTATCTCGTGCACACGATATAGTTTTTTTTTTCTTCATGACACTTCAGGGGCTCCGTACTAATGACTAAGACAAGCTATGAAAAAGAATCTCTTAATAGTTGTTTGCTGTGACAGCATTTTGAATCTTAAGTCAGCCCCTCTCATAGCCGAGGAGCTGTAGTAGGAGCTGATTTCTGTCCAGCATGATTTTATTTTTCAAGGTAAACTCCTTTAAGAGGCCTGAGCTTGTTCTGCTCTGAGGTGCATCAACTTCAGTTCAATTCAATTTTATTTATATAGCACCAAATCACAACCAGAGTCGTCTCAGGACACTTTACATTTAGAGCAGGTACAGACCAAACTCTGTCTACAGAGACCCAATAATTCCCTCATGAGCAAGCACTTGGCGACAGTGGCGAGGAAAAACTTCCTTTTAGGAGGCAGAAACCTGGAGCAGAACCAGGCTCTGGGTGGGCGGCCATCTGCTTCCTCTGGTTATGACACGTCTCTGTCTGGAATTGAGCTGGATGTAAGTGGATTGAATTTTTTGAAATTGCACAAATCTGGAAAAGTATTGGAAATATTGTTTGTCGACTCTAATATCTGTGCAGTGTGTAGCTGTAAACCTGCCATCATAACTTATATTATATTGTTTATCATCTCCAGTCTAAACAATTCATTCAGCCCTAGATGATTAATTCAAGTTATAGAAAGAAAGTGTCCTCAAACAAGTGCAGAGCTTCATTGTACGTCACTGCACTCTGCTGGTTGGAAGTGCTGCAATTTGTCACAAATCTGTGATATTACACAGTCATAATATGTTGAGACTTTAACACAGTCATGGATTTATCAGCAGATAAAATCACCAACTCAGGTGACATACATACTTGGAAATCCTCTGAACCCCATTAAAATAGGTCCTGGATGATTTTGGTCTTGGTGATAGATGCTAAAGAGTTGTTCTTTTTCTCACTGATATTCCAAGATATTCACACATTGATTTTTTTCGCAACCAAACAGTGGTCTGCACCTGCAGTGTATGGAAAGTGTCAAAAGGAAACTTTTGATTTGATTTGGTGCTATATAAATAAATTGAATTGAACGGAATTGTACAGTGATGGGGAGCGGCACTTCCTGCTGGCCAAACAAGAGAGATCAGAGTCTTATTGTTATTAAACTTGTTAGGATTTTTTTTTAAAGGAGAAGTCTCCCCTTAATAATCAAAATTATTATGCATGTTTCCATCAACAGATTTTTACGTGCATTTTAAAGTATTGCATCGAAAAAGGTTGATGGAAATAACTAAATTTGAAAAAAACTCCTAAGTTCTGACAACATTTCTTTACACTCATTTGAGGTGGTTTTTACCTTTTCTGAAAAGAGTTAATGCACAAAATGAGAGATGAAGACACCTTTTTCCAAATAAGTTCTGACGTAGCCAACATTTAACTCACGCGACTGATGAGTGAGTGATGCAGAGATTAAAACATCTGCCTTTTGCTGCACACCGATCTGATGTAATCCTCCTTGCATCAGTGCTCGAATGTCATATTTCCATCAGGTTTATCTTTTTTTTTCCTCTGTTCAAGTTCGACTGGCACTCATGTCATCTTCTTACACACTCTTCATGGGAAAGTTTTCGACTGTAATGGTTTTCTGATTGAAGAGTTGGCATCACCTACTGTATACCTCAATGAACCAATATGATATGGTAATATGATAATTGGCATAATAGCAGTAGATGGGGACGAAATGTGGTTAACATTTATGATACATTTGGATAGAAACCCAGCTATTGTTTTACATTCCAAGGTTAACACTACTGTTACAGTTACTAATCACTACAACTACAAATTCAAACAAAGACTGAAAAGGGGAAGGGGAAGATGGACTTTAAAGCTGTGGCTAGTGAATGATTGAACAGCAGAGTTATGGTTGTAACTTGGAAATTAACCTCGTAGACAGATAAAATATCCTGAGAATTACCTGAGAATGAGAGAGTCAAATCAGTGGCATGACATCTTATTCGTGGACTGACAATTAAACATTGAATTCACCAGGGTTAAAGCAAGTTGCCTGAACCCGAGGGAGTCCTGTTGCCCTGGAGTCTTGGAGTTGGATTCAAATGAGACAGGGTCCGACTGAGTTTGCGTTGCACCACTGGATTATGTTTGGAATGCTGGAATATGGATCTGGAAGGTGGTGAAGGAGTGTGCCAGAATCTGTATTTGGATAGCCAGTCCCCTGCAGTCCATGGACAGGCAGTCCCCGACAGGCAGTCCCCGGCTGTCCATGGACAGGCAGTCCCCGATAGGCAGTCCCCGGCTGTCCAGGGACAGGCAGTCCCCGATAGGCAGTCCCCGGCTGTCCAGGGACAGGCAGCCCCCGATAGGCAGTCCCCGGCTGTCCATGGACAGGCAGCCCCCGATAGGCAGTCCCCGGCTGTCCAGGGACAGGCAGTCCCCGGCTGTCTAGGGACAGGCAGTCCCCGATAGGCAGTCCCCGGCTGTCCATGTACAGGCAGTCCCCGGCTGTCCAGGGAGCTCTTTCCTTTTTTATTTATTCTCAATAACATTCATTTGACTTCTGATTTGATAAAAAAAAGAGAGTATTTTGGGACTGAAACAAGCACAGCAATAAACATGATGTTAGTGTTATCAAGACTGGTGAAGATGTGTTATTGATACGTATTTTTACACATGCTGACATGCTCTACTGAGCTTGATTCAGTGGAGCGTGTCAGTTCACTGTAAAGTTAAACGTTGCTGCCAGCTAGGCTCTGTGGATGATGGTGATGATTTACTGATTTGAGCTACAACAGTAAGTGATGTGTTGATGGTTACCAGGGTGGAAGTGTCATTGCTGTGTTGTTGCCAGCACTCTTAGGGCTGCTGGAACGCAGTCGATCTTAAACTTACAGATTGGCCACACACAAGACAGACATTTCCAAATAAAAGCCTCCAGATGCTAACAGGATCTCACTGGTTGGCCACAGACAAGGCTGTTATTTCAAAATAAGTAGTTAATTTATGATTTCTGTATTTTTCAGTGTTTAACAGTTGATTGCACCTGTGTGATATTAATACAAAGGATTTTGTCTTTCAGCTTTTTCGAGCAATTATTTCCAGCATCCTTGCTGTTAAGAGTAGTTTAACTTAAAGGATAACTTTCGTTTTTTACAACCTGGACTTTATTTGTAGCATTAAATACGACCATTTAAACACCCAGACAACTTTGGTGGCATTTGGAGTCATTTTGAAGAAATTAGCCCCAGAAGAGCGGCGCGTATATCCGTATAATGCGAGTAATTGGGGCACCCGTGCGTAGCCTCTATAAACGCATAATCTGCGGCGAAACTCGTTCATATTCCAATATTTTGTTATGATATGCTGGTGCTATTCCCCTCTGAGCCCGTGGTGGCATGTTATCAACATCCAGTGTCTCTGGACAACTACTTCTGACGTGGATGACGTCATTTTCGAGCGCCGCTCGCTGCGAGCAACCAGCCACAACACGGCTAACTCTGCGGCGGTCGGCTAGTTTAGCTGTAGTTTGCGACTGTTATTTTTCACAAAATGGATGAATATTTTTCCGACTCTGAGGTGGTGGACGATTATGCGTTTATATAGGCTACGCACAGGTGCCCCAATTACTCGCATTATACGGATATACGCGCCGCTCTTCTGGGGCTAATTTCTTCAAAACGACTCCAAATGCCACCAAAGTTGTCTGGGGGAGTAAATGGTCGTATTTAATGCTACAAATAGAGCCCAGGTTGTAAAAAACGAAAGTTATCTTTTAACTGTTTCAAACATATTTAGCTTTCAGCTTTTCTCCAAATGTATTTCAACTCTTCGCTTCTTCAGGTTATGCAATTAAGCTTACTACCAGGTTTTCAACAGTGCAGTTCAATGCATCTGACTGAATTTAACTATCGAGCTCCATCTCTCTGCCTCTGTCTCTCTCTCTCTCTCTCTCTATTTCTCTGTTCTCATTAATCCATTGATTTTAAGCTATTTTTGGCAGTTGGACCTCTGTCCTTTTTAACTGATGATAGCCTTCAGCTGTTTCAGGTTTAATTCACATTTCAAACCTATCTATACCTAGCGGCATACACACATACACACAGACAAACTGGTATTTCTGTTTTTGTGGGAAGGAAAACTTTTCAAAATAAAAGCCCCCCACAGTTTAGAAATCAAAGACCCTGAATGCTAATAGGAACCAGGGCCACAGACAAGGCTGGAATGAAAAAAAAATTAGTGATTTATTTTGTAATTATGCATTTTCAACAATTTATTATTTTTCTGTATGTTTTTTGGTAGACTACCCCTTCTGCATACTTTAACGCTAAATGCGTTAAAGGACATTTATGCTTCTATTCAATGTCTATCTACTTCGGTACTGTTTGTCGGAGAAACTTCCTTTAGGTATCTTCTTTGGGAGATGTATACTGTTGCTGTTTTAAAAATTGATTGATTAAAAGTTGAAATGTCAACAACTACCAGTTGTTACTGGAAATGCTTAACATATGGTACCAATAGCACCATGTTTTATGTTTTGACTAGTAACTCATGAACTGTGATGCATAGCAGAACAGTATTTTCACAGGTGTGTTTTTCACATTTTTTTTGCTTGTTTGGCACTTATCTCTTATATTCACCAGAAGTGGTACATACGATATTTAGATGGCCCCGAATGAAATGTATGAATTCATTTTTGGGTATCACTTTGTAATTGGTTACCAGACTTATACATATACATACATATAGCCACATTGCACAAGTTTGTAACATATCATGCAATTCTACCCACAGGGGCATGATATGGTTGAAACATGATATTTATACAATTCTGTTGACTTTGATAAAAAAGGCACTTGGGAAACAAGTTCTCCATGAGCATATGTCCAGTATACTGAAGCATGGCACCAATAGCCTCACCTTGCGACCTTTAGGGAAACACCACCGTGCTACCTGTTAGTTGCTGTATCTCAATAATGTTATGTTGTATGGCAACCAAATTCAGCAAAGTGGTACAGGTGGAAATGCTTAACATGTCTGTAGCACAATAGTACAATTTCACCGGTAGAAGGTGCTAAATGATGTGAAAAGTTGCTGCTGTAGCAGCAGGTTGCAGCTGGCAGCGGCCACAGCAGGGAGCAGCAATGGTTAACAGCTTCCAGCTCTCACATGCATTTTCTTCAGGATATGCACGTTCAAGTTTTTATAGTTGCGCAAGATTAGATGCACCATGGTATTTAATAAGTCAGTTTGACAGTTATCCAATAATATGTTGAGGTCATATGTAGTACATAAAAACCTAATTATTTTTAATAGGATATGTATTTTGTTACTAATATGTACATATATCACAAACATAAATATCTCATGTATATACTATGCTATATATACCACACGTAGTTAAAATGTAGCTGTCACTGTTACTTTGATTGCATTTCTGTCCACCCCCTGTCCCCTCCCTGTCTTGCCTTCTCACTCTTTCTATATCTTCCTCACCACTGTCACAAAGTGCTTGCTCATGAGGGGATTGTTGGGTCTTTGTAGATAAAGAGTGTGGTCTGTACCTGCTCTATATGGAAACGAGAGCCTGGTGACTGCTCACAATCCATTGATGCAGTTGAAATCTTTAATTTTCTTCCATCTATCCCCACCCCCATTCTATTCCCCCTCAGGCTACAACCACCCTGCTCTTCTCAAGCTGATGGCCAATCCCAACAATCTGGTAGGTTGGCTTCACATGCAAGATAATTTATGTCATGGAATGGTATTGTTTGGTCTTCATTGAAATATGGTGTATGCTCGTCCAGCAAACTTCATCAAAGTGTAGTAGTGTAGTAGTGTCAGTAGGAGCATTTCAGAGGTTGATGAAAGTCAAATTGAATAGAATTTTATGAATACAAAAAAAGTGTGTGTGTGTGTGTGTGTGTGTGTGTGTGTGTGTGTGTGTGTGTGTGTGTGTTTTTTTTTTGAAGAGTGCAATTGTGAACCGACCTGCCCTGGGAATCCTGCCGCCTGAGAACTTTCCAGACAAGCTCACTGAGAGTCTTCTTTCAGTTAGTATCAGAATGCTATTGCTAAGCACTATTATTGTTGCTTTCATTATTGCGGGTATGAAACTGTGAACAATGTGTCAAGCTTTTTTGAACAACAGTACCACAACTCTCTGTCGTCCCCCTGTCAGGTGGCTCCCAGTGGAATGACTCGTGTTCAGACGATGGCTTGTGGCTCTTGCTCCAATGAAAATGCTTACAAAGCAATGTTTATCTGGTACAGGGTGAGTACACACTACAATGTGTTAACTGTTACAGTTAGCATTGTCTAAAATATGTTAGAACACAGCACTCTTAAATACTCAGTTCTGATTGGTCAATCGCCAAAATTCAGTGGTGTTTATTTCTTGGTAGACGACCGTCTGCTCAGGAATTCCTGAAACTCATAGACTAAAGGGGCAATCCATTAATGTCCAAAAAAACACTATAACACATTACCAGCTGATTTGAGTTGTAAAATATGGAGCATTGTCCAGACATTACTTTAAATTTGTTCAGAAAGGACAAAACACTTGACGTGTGGCTGGAGAATGACATGTCCACAGCAAAAAAGTGCTTTAGTATTAAGCCGTGTTCTAAGCGGTATGATGTATAGTGAGCAGGTTCCTATGGAGAAATAAACCCTCATCCTGTCATCCTGTCAGGGTTTATTTCTCCATGTATCAAAGGACAAGACATTCTGACTTTAAGGCACACAAATACATATAGTTCATACATAGTGTTTATGCATACAATACATATTTACTGTACATATAGTAGATACATACGCCATATACCTGGGGTGGCCAAACTATGGCCCCTGGGACATATGTGCTCCGCTGCACGTTTTGAATGGCCTGCAGTGAATTTTTAAAAGTAGAATGTAATATTGCTTGACCGTATTTCTAATAAATTGCAGTCTGTGTAGTGCACATCCTAGTTTAAACACTAGATGTCGCTGTCATCTTGAACAACTACTATCAAGCCCTGCCATTGCACTTTTTAATTTGAACACTGGAGGTTGCTTCCATTTTAAACAACTACTTGATCTAGAATGATTATCAGTGGATAAAAACATTTACCTCAGTTGTTTTCAGAAATGTTGGGAAAATTAGTACTTTTTCATAGTTACTAAAGGAAAATGTGTTTTATTTGCAAGGATTGCGGTGATGAAAGAGTATGTTAGATTTACATCTAGCATCCTAATATTTGGTGGACGCTTAGGCCATGCATTGTGTTTGAGTTTAAAAGTATAGCATTAATTAAATCAAATTTACAAGCAGTAGATACAGATGTATTTTTTGTCATATAGCCCCATTTCCCAAAAGGTTGAGACACTGTTAAATGTAAAGACAGACAGTGATGATTTGCAAAACAATGAAACCCCATAGTTAATCGAAAACAGACAACATATTAAATGCTGAAACTGAGAACTTTCGTTGTTCATTGAAGAATGAAAATACTCTCCTCATGTAGAATCTGAAGCCAGCAACATGTTTCAAAGAAGTCATGTTTTCAGGGTCATGTTTACATAAGCGTTTGGCAACTGAGGAGACCAACTGCTGGTTTTGAAAGTGGAGTGTTTTCCTATTTTTGCTTGTACATTTTCAGCTGCTCAACAGTTCGTGGTCTCCTGTGTTGTGTTTTATGTTTCATAATGTGCCAGACATTTTCAATGGGTGACAAGCCAGGAGTGCAGGCACTTCAGCACCCAGTCTGTTTTACTACGCAGCCGTGCTGTTGGTACGTGCAGAATGTGGTTTGGCATTGTCTTGCTGAAATTAGCAAGGCCTTCCCTCAAAAACGCATCACTAATCGGCAGTCGCTCCAAAACCTGTAAATATCGTTCAGCATTAATGGTGTTATCCATGGCATGTGCACTAATGCACCAACATACCATCATGGATGCTGGCTTTTGTGTGCTGATAACAAGCTGGAAGGTCCCTCTCCTCTTTAGAGGAGGACCAGAGGACATAACCCGTCCATGATTTTCGAAAAGAATTTCAAATCTTGACTCATCAGACTACAGGACAGCTTTCCACTTCGCCTCAGTACATCTTAAATGACCTGGGGACCAGAGAGGAAGGCTATGTTTCTGTGTCTGGTTTCAGCTTGCATTTGTGGGTGCAGTGAACTGTGCACAAAGACAATGTTTTTTGGAAGTGTTCCTGAACCCATGCAGTGATGTCCACTACAGAATTGTGTCCGTTTTAAATGCAGTGTCCTCTGAGGGACCGACGATAACTGGCATCACGTGTTGGTTTTCTGCTTCTACTGTAAATTCTTTGCAATTTTATGTTGAGAAGCATTATTCATAAAATGTTGCACTGTGTGCTACCACAGTCTGTCAGAGAGTGGTGAACCCCTCCCCATTGTTACTTCAGAAAGACTCAGCTGTCTCTGGGAGGCTCTTTTTATACCCAATCATGTCACTAACCTGTTGACAGTTAACCCAAATTATTGTGAGATCTTCCACCAACTGTTTTTTTTAACATTTCACAACTTTTCCAGTCTTGTGTTGCTGCTGTGCCAACCTTTTTGAAATGTGTTGCTGCTATCAAATTCTAAATGAGGATATAATTTGCAAAAACATACATTTCTCAGTTTCAACATTTGATTTGTTGTATTTGTGCTATTTTTAATCAAAAAGGGGTTTCATGCGTTTTGCAAGTTATCAAATTCTGTTTCCATTTACATTTTTCACAGCATCACAACATACACACACTGTGTCATTTATGGTTTTCAAAATAAAAGCCCAAGCTGGTGACGTTATAACAGGGAACATAGGGTGAGGCTATTTTTGGTGTGGATGCTGGAAGCATTAACAACATACTCTATTACACATTCAATTCTGTATCATTTTTATTGGTGGGAATGCTCGTAGTCAAAAACACATACATTAGGACTTTTGTTCAACTTTTAAATGCTATTTGTACTAGTTACACTCTTTCCTACTTTTCCATCTCTTTATACTCCTTCAACTGCATCTTCGTACAAATTAAAGCCAGCAGTTCAGTTTAGATTCAGCTTTTCAACATGCAGCATTCACACTTTAATTTCTTCAGAAATTGCTGTCTCTAGTTTCAAAATAAAAGCCCCATAGAATAACTGTCTAACCAGGAAGCTCAAGATGAGGTTTGTTTAAGTAAAAGTCCCCAGCAGTCAATGTACGTTAATAGGAAACAAGGCTGTACCTGGTGTTTCACTCTAAAAGCCACAGACAGTAGCTGTATCTTAACAGGGGCTACCAGAAGAGGCTGGGGGCTTTTAAATTTGAAATTCCCTGAGAAGTGAATAATCTTAATAGGGCTCTAGTGAGTTTTAGATCTGATATTAATACAAATAATTTATTTCACAGTTTTCATGCATTTTATTTCTACCTCCGTCCTTTGGGGGGGGCACTGTGGCCCAGGAGGTAGAGTGGCTGGTGGTTAAATATCTGGCCTCGGCAGTCTACATGTCGAAGTATCCTTGGGCAAGATACTGACCCTAAGTTGCTCCCGATGCTGTGCACACGTGTGTGAACGGGTGAATGCAGGCTTGTGTTGTAAAGTGCTTTGAGTGGTCAGCAGACTAGAGACATAGTCCATTTACCATTTACCATTTTGGCAGTAAATCATTGGTCAGCTGTCTCAGCAACATGTTTAAGCTCTCAGCTTCAACTTTTAGATTTGAGCTTCAAAGTTTTCAAAGCAATGCAATTCAGTTTATATCAGCTGGATTTTCAACTATTTCAGTATTCCTTCAGCAATTTAAAGAGTACTACAGATTTTTTGAAACATTATACTTTTGAAGATATTACATTTTTTATTGTTTTATTTTATTGTTTCTTTTTAGGAGAAACAGAACACAGAAAAAATGTACATTACAGGTGAAAGATTCCATGTTATCTAAATAACATTTTAGCTTTGAACATCCCATCTCATTTTCCCAGGTCCCTCTCCCCTCCCTCCTCCCCAACCCCATCCTGCAGACCCTTTAAATATGCATGGTCACATAAAAAAAAAAAAATCAAAACAAGCAATTGAATCAATAAATAAATAAAAACAGTAAAAAGAAAGAAAGTGAGTAAGTAAATAAAGTTGCTAAAGCAGCTTCTATTTACTTGCGTCTGAGCCAGTGGAACAAATAACACATACAGACACACATAGACACACTACATACTTTACATACATACAGAACATTAATTCATTTCAAAAATGAGTGCATCTCAGATGGAGGAGGCCCACACAGCGAACACCAACCCTCCAATAGCATTCCAGCAAGGATCCATGCAGGTTTCTGTTTAGTAAGTTTACCACAATTCTAAGAATGATATGCAAATGTTTTTGCTCAATGTAACATTCTCATAAGCATAGGAAGAAATATTTTATGGGGGGTAATAACAACCTTCCCCTGAGGTTCCCTGCTGGTAGCCTTTTAGGTAACCCTCCCACAGTATTCTCAGGTTTTTGTTACGACACCTTTTTGGAAGAATTTCATTTCACCTGGCAAGACAGTCTTAAAACATACAAGAAAGCCCTCTGAAGCGGCCTCTTACTCTTCACTAATAGAGAAAAATGAAAACAATCCCAAGTTTCTCTTCAGCACTGTAGCCTGGCTGACAGACCATTGAACCATGTACTCCCCTAGCATTCAGTAGTCATGACTTCATGAGCTTCTTAAATGATAAAATCCTTACTTTTAGAGACAGAATTCCTCACCTCCTGCCCTAAATAGGCACTGATTTATCTTCAAATACAGAAACCTCAGAAATAGTTATTAAATGTGTTGTATTTTTAGACAGCTTTTCTCCTGCCAACCTTCACAACTAATTTCAACAATTTCTTACATACATCACATACATATGTATCTCACATATATATATACTATGCTTTATATACTTCATATAGCTACAAGTCTATTATTAGAGCTGTCACCGTTACTTTAATTACATTTATTTCCACCCCTGACACCTCTCTCTCTCTCTCTCTCTGTCTCTAGCTGCGTTTCCATTACAGTTGTTTGCAAAATAAAAGCAATATTTCTGAAATTTCGGCAAAGTTTGAATGCGACTTGCATTGAACAGTGTTTTGCGAACCAGCCGAAATTCTCGTAAGTTCTCGGACGTCCCGCGAGATGTGTGTGCGTGCTGTGCGTCGGTAAAATACAAAGCCTTATAATTAAAAAGCACATGCATGCTCCTGGCCTTGTAGGATTGCGCATACTCGAATGCACTAATGCTGAAGGTGAAATAAAGAAATGATCTGTTAACTTAGAGTGATCACTGATTTTAATGGCCTATTATTGATCACTTTGTTATTATGCGAGGCTCGCTCTGACAGCGTCAGCTCGCGCCGGCGGAGCAGCAGCAGAATACAGGACTGTGAATTACTGAAGTGTCCTTTGAACATATTTTCTATCAGCAATTATGTGTAAATATTAAAGTTAATGGTGTGCACGCGTGTCTCCCACATAGCTGAGGTGCACACACTCCACAAACACCGTGCTGTACATCTGTGCGCACGTGTGTCTTTAAAGTTCATCTCACGATTAATGAAAACGGAATGATTAGATTTTGCAAAGTGTGCACAGGACGAGATCACAGCAGTCAGATTGTCTTTAACAGATCAGCCAGCATGACAGCTGGAACAGCTGTAGTGTTTTTGTCTGCTACTTATTGAGATCCAGAAAACAATAATTAAACAATTGTAATTCAATACAAAATACACTACAAAATTGACGACGTTATATCTGACTGCATGCGGCCGACCTGAAACGGGGAGTCCACTGACATCGGAGACGTAAATGCGAAAAAAAGTGTTTCCATTACACTTTTGCGATACACCTAAATATCGACACGTCAGAAAAACCACGTCATGAGAGCATAAAAATGTTTTTGCGATATTTGAGAGGATTTTTGAAACTTAGGTGTTTCCATTACCGTTTTTTTATTGCGATATTTAGGATTTGCGCATTTCTAGGGGTAATGGAAACGCAGCTTCTGTCTCTCTCTCTCTCTCTCTCTCTCTCTCTCTCTCTCTCTGTCTCTCTCTCTCTCTCTCTCTCTCTCTGTCTCTCTCTCTCTCTGTCTGTCTCTCTCTCTCTCTCTGTCTCTCTCTCTCTCTCTCTCTCTCTGTCTCTCTCTCTCTCTGTCTGTCTCTCTCTCTCTCTCTGTCTCTCTCTCTCTCTCTGTCTCTCTCTCTCTCCCTCTCTCTCTCTCTCTCTCCCTCTCTTTCTCTTTTTAGAAAACAAAAAACCCTGAATAAAATAAGGGAATGCTCAACTGGCACCTTGAGTTACTGTGTCTTTTGTTATCTAATTGGTAACTGGTGTGGAGTATTTAGTTTCATAACTATGTCTAATTGAATGATGACTATTTGATGAAATAAGAACTCAGATATTATCTCAACAAAATAAATTTCCCCTCGGTGTGTCTGCTTTTTCTGTAGAACAAGGAGCGAGGCCACAACACACCATCTGAGGAAGACCTCAGCACCTGCATGATAAACCAAGTGGGTGAAAGAAATGTCACTTCTTGTCATAATATTTCAATATTGCCACCTACTTTGTACTCAGTACTTGTAACTTACCCTGTATTCTATTTGTCTGTAACTCTCTGTCTCTCTGTCTCAGGGCCCAGGTTGTCCAGACCTCAGTATTCTATCTTTTATGGGAGGTTTTCATGGAAGAACCATGGGTACATGAAATACTTACATAAACACAACTTATTGCTGTTCTCTAGTAGTGCTGTGTGGTGTGGTTGTTAAATGTTGCACTCAATGTACTTGCACAGGAACCACTCCACTTTGCTGCTCCGTAATTCTCAATTCTTTGCCGTATTTTCTATTTGTGTTAAACTACGGTCAATAAAACCGTTTTCTGTTTCATGGGTCACATTAAAAGAAGACCAGGAAAAAGAGCTATGATGCTCTTTGAGCTGGGTATAGACATAAAGATATGTTAGATCAAGATATATTATTGGTAGATATGGATGTTAATCTGAAGCACACCCTAAATACTGCACGGCGAACAACCATGAAAATGAAAAGGTAGTTATCATTGTGACATTGTCGATTTATGGCTAATACAATGTTTATGCCTTGTTAAGGTTGCTTGGCAACAACACACTCCAAAGCAATCCACAAGCTGGATGTGCCATCATTTGACTGGCCAATTGCACCATTCCCCAGACTGCAGTACCCACTGGAGGAATTTACCAGAGAGAATGCGCAGGAAGAGGCCCGCTGTCTGGAGGAGGTAGGCTGTTTGTTTACTGAGCGGACATGTGTATGTGCACAGTCCAGAAGAACAGCTGTCACTTTATATGAGCAGTTATAACTGCGCTATTGGTCTTTTTGCTTCCTCCTTCTAATTGAAAAAAATAAAAAACTGAATGAAAAAAGGCAACAAACATAGAATTAAATTATGCTTCTCAATTAATGCAATCTAGAGAACAATTGACCGGAAGTAACATTCATACTGTCATGTCATCTTATTTTGTATTTTGTATTTTTTTATTTTCCATTGCTTTTGCTGTTGCTATTGCTACGCATGTGTGCGTGTGTGTGCGTGTGTGCGTGCGTGCGTGCGTGCGTGCGTGTACATGTTACGACTCTCATGTGCATGTCCAGGTGGAGGACCTGATCGTAAAGTGGAGGCAGAAGGGGAAGCCTGTGGCAGGGATTGTAATTGAACCAATCCAGGCTGAAGGCGGGGATAACCATGCTTCCCCAGACTTCTTCAGAAGCCTCCGCAACATTGCACGCAAGGTAACAGTTATTGCTATGGCAAACTCCTTTAAGAGGCCTGAGCTTGTTCTGCTCTGAGGTGCATCAACTTCAGTTCAATTCAATTTTATTTATGTAGGGCCGAATCACAACCAAAGTTGTCTCAGGACACTTTACATTTAGAGCAGGTACAGACCAAACTCTTTATCTACAGAGACCCAACAATTCCCTCATGAGCAAGCACTTGGCGACAGTGGCGAGGAAAAACTTCCTTTAAGGAGGCAGAAACCTCGAGCAGAACCAGAGAGATAGAGAGAGACAAAATGTCTATGCCTATGTGATATGAAATGCATCAAATATTCCCAGTAGTAGCTTATGATGGATGTTCATTGGCTAAATAACATTTTACAACAGAGTAATAATTGGATAATAAATACTGGATTTTAGTGCATTATGCACATTGACGTCAGAGTGAGATTGTTATTCTCTAGTAAGTGCAAATCTTTACCACAGCATGTATATTCATCTATAACAGGGTCAGTGATGAATTCCACTGCAGAGATCTCGGGCATTAGGTCTCAACTTTCATCTATTTCATCCATACTGCTCCCAGGAGAAGGGTTTCTCTCCTTCTCTTCAACCCAAACATGAATGAGGAAGCTCCTTTGCACTGCTAGCCAGGTTAATGCTAGCTTATAACACAACCCTGCATGACCACACATCCTGCACATGATCTTGGAGTTTGTGCTTGGAGGGGTAAGAAAACACTCGGCTACAACTCTCTGACCTACTCTGCCCATATCTCTGGAGGGCAAGTGCGCATCAGTTACAGACCCCTGCCACTAAACCACCTGCCCACACTATAGACCAGGCATGGGCAAACTACGGCCCAAGGGCCATATGCGGCCCGTTACTTTTTAATCCAGCCCGCCAAACTTGAACAAATTATATCAATAAACCTTGTTAATGTTTTATTTTCCCTGCAATTCTGGCTTTTTCCCAATAGATGGCGCACTCTAGATACATTGAGCTTTGTTGAGGTGCGGCGTATTACTCCACGTTTGCGCTTTACTCTTCGACCTGTAAAGATGAGCGCAGCTAAGAAAAGAAAAGTGGACAGAGAATGTCCAGTTTTTAATAAGGAGTGGACAGCTAAATATTTTTGACTGAACACTGATCAGCTGCTGTATGCCTGATATGCCAAGAGACTGTGGCGGAGTTTAAAGACTATGATACAGCAAGAAAACTGACTACAGACTTTGATGCGCTGGATAAAAAGGGAGACCAACAACACTGTTCCCACTGAAATTTAAAGTATGTTTCTCCGTTTTGTTATGTAAAAAATGCATCTGAAAATAATTTCTTCAATAAGCCTTACATGCACATATGTAAGGGATGCACATATGTGGTGCGCAGGTGCACGTACGTTCTCAAAACCAAGTGCGCAAATGCAGTGCGATCAAATATAACGCGCTCCACATACTGGCGTGTTGTCACTGTTCCGTCCTCGCGCTGCTCGTTGAGTTTTGGCATTAGGGATGATTGAATAGAAGCAGAGGACAAGTAGACCTGCATCTCCTACCGTTTTTTAAATATAGACAGTCAGGAGAAGAGTGATGATGATGATATCCTGAAGGATAACACAACTTTCAGTGCTTTAAAATAATAAAAACATATTTTATTCATTTAATTTTCAGTGTTTTAAGAGTCATTTCAATAAATAGCTCAGTTCTGGGGGACTTCAAAGACAGATATTTAGTTGTAATGCTTTTGTTCATTTTCAATTGAAATTAAAGCTCATGTTTTCTACATATCTCGTGATATTTTATTTTCTCTTATGAGGTGGATTACCAAAACACTCCATCCATCTGCTCCTGGTCCGTCCCCCCAGTCAAATTTTAGAACCCTTTGTGGCCCACAAGTGAAAAAGTTTGCCCACCCCTGCTATAGACCATGTACTTACTCCTGCCTCCACTGCTCACAAAACCTGCATCTGATGTGGAGACTCCTGTGGACAGCACTGCTACTGCTCTTGGTTTTATCAAGATTCTAACTATTTCTGGACTAGGTGTAGTAGCATGGAATAAACTCCATCTTAACTGCAAAGGAACAAGACAGTAGAACACAAACATCACTGGCAGTTTGCAGGCACCATGGAAACAAGCGAGCACTGGGATGATAGGCCTTAATAGCTACACACACCATCTTCCATGTATATGTATATATATATATATATATATTGATCGGCTTGTAAATTCTACTCTTTCAACTGTTTCGTGTGGTTGGTCATGTAGGCAGTCGTTAACATATGCACAATTGAAATAACTCACTTACTGTTCCTCACCAACACCAAGTATTTCTAGCAAAAGACGGGAAAGGACAATACAAAACCTTCGAAAGTCTTCAGTGAAACTGTGGTAATGGAAAAAAATATTGAAATGATGCTCTGTGATCCTTTCTAACTCTTCTAGTTCAGTTTTGCAGTGACTTGGTTTGTAAAATAAAGAAACAATCATCTGTGATGCAGCTGAGATCCTGTCATAGAGCTTCTTATCTTACAACATCCAAAGCATTTGAGCGAGTAAATTAGTATCAGGCAGTGTGCACTTCACCCCCGGTTCCCCTGTTTGTCAACACTAACTCGACTGTTGGCCTGGGGAGGATGTAGATTGCTTGGCAGGTTCTCTCCATACCCACAACCAGCCAGTGGGTTCATAGCTATTAGGACCAGAGCTCTCATTGGTTTATGTCCTGTGAGTGTAGCCAGTTGTTTTTGTTTGCAAGGTTGTATCTTGCATGGTAGGCTCTGCCACCAGTACATGAATTTGTGTGGGTGGGTGGATGCTGACTTGTGTTGTAAAGTTGTTTGAGTTTTTGGTAAGATCAGAGGAGCACTATATAAATGCTGTCCATTCACCATTTACAGAAATGGGCTCGTGGTGTTTTTAAGGAGATGGGTGGGTATGTAGTGGGAAGCTTAAAGATGGTACAGAAGTGATTTTAAACTCTCATTTCAATTTGAATTCTCAGTTCAACAAGTTTGTTAAAACATGTTTTTTTCATCTTAGAAACATCGCAACTAATAAAGTCAGATGTCAGAGAGATGCTGAGGCTAAGGAAATATTCCTCATGCTTGTATTAATAGCCGTTTAGACTATTGATTTTCCCTTTTGACTGGATTACATAAAGTTTTAAGACACAGCACTAGCTACCTGCATCTTTTAGAAATGATTTTAAAGTTCTTTTACTTGTTTATAAAGATTTAAATGACCTTTGTCCTCTCTACATCAGAGATTTTCTTTCATTTATGTTCCAGCCAGGTCACTAAGGTCTTTGTTGCTGCTGTTTACATTTTTGCTGCTTTGAATCAAGTGATCTTGTTTTGTCTTCTTGTCTACTTTGTACTTTTAATACTAGCCTTTAGAAATCTTCATAAATCTTGTATTTGTACTGTAGTATAGTGGTAGTTTTATGCAGCTGTAGCCGACCAGTCGTGAAGACGTGAAGTGATACCCACTTGTGTATCATTTGGCATGTACTTGATACTTGGGGTGTACAAACCCTATAATGATGTCACTATGGTGTGTCGGCACTCGTCCAGCTGCTGTGATATCTGGTTCTGGTGAACGTCTACTGTCCATTGTTGTGGGCCTGATAATTGGCATGACACCATGGGTACTGTCTTCTACTGAACCGTTCCTATGAAGACTTTCCTGCGCAATTTCCAACTCTTTGATTTTCTGTCAATGACTGAATAGCTTTTCCTTCCTTTCCTCCCACTTGCATTCATGATATGTGTCCCTCTGGCACTTTCCCATACCTCAGTTTGTTAACCTTTTTTGTCCCCAGCATGGCTGTGCTTTCCACGTGGATGAAGTCCAGACTGGTGGAGGGAGCACAGGAAAGTTTTGGGCCCATGAGCACTGGGGCCTGGATGATCCTGCTGACATTGTCTCCTTCAGCAAGAAACTTCTGACTGGTGGCTACTACCACAAGGATGAATTACAGGCTGATAAGGTTTGTGATGTTTAAAAAGTTTTTTTACATTGAAATGCAGACCTCATACCTTGTGTTTCAGATTTGAACAAGACAAAAAGTCTAAATCCCTGATTTGTTCGACAGGCCAAACAACATACTGATGATCTAGCTATTCTTTGTTTCTTTACTCAGTATATCATGGATGTATTTCAAACCTTATCTTTTGACTGTGGTTCACACGTGGTCAAACTTACACAGTAGTGTCTTCACGTGTAAAGTCGACGAAATAGTGCTGGAGTGTTATGTTCCTGTCATTTGTCACCTCTTAGATCTCAAAAGATGTTAATAACTGTCTGTTGTCTACTTTTTTCAGCCATACCGTATCTTTAACACATGGATGGGCGACCCATCAAAGAACTTGCTCCTGGCTGAGGTTCTCAATGTGATTCGCAGAGAAAACCTTCTGGAGGAGGTGACCCGTTCTGGGAAAGCCTTGCTAAACGGCCTTTATGAGTTACAGGTATTTTGTTTGTGTGTGAAGGTGTGTGTATATGTAAATGTATGTATGTATGTGCAGTTTATCTATCAGGTCCAAACCTTTGCAAGTTTTTATTTGCCAGAAATGAAAGTGATCATGACACTACGATAGTTGGCAGCTGGAAAAATGCACAAACAAACAATTACAGCACTTTCACAGCCTCATATTGTGGTGCATATCATCTCATCACCACTGGATGTCCGATGGGCCTTGCAGGCTCCCAAAAGGGCATTCATGGACATAGCGGACTTCTCCAGTGGGGTTGCTGTAATTGATGGGAGAGTTATGTTCATGGTAGAGTTATGTCAATCAATGCAGCAACTTACATTAGCATTATAAGGCCTATCAAATAGATGACATACTAAAATTACCGGCCTGGTAGCAAATGTAAGCAAATAAATACAACAAATTTCAGCATGTGAACAGATTGCTGCGTAAGTAGGCCTGTGTTTTCAAATATTTTGTAACCTACTTTTAAGGTATGGCTTACAATATATTCAACAGAAATGTTTATTACATAAAATAATATCCATAATTACAATGTCTTAATAGAGACTTCTATGATCAGGTCTATCAATTTCACTGTCCATTATCTTTAAGAATGTTACGTCTTTTTATCAACCAATCACACCTTTTAAAAATGTGTGTCATACCTAGCAACGGGGTCAAGTCCCTTCCTGCTCAGAGTTACTCTGAGAGTTTTCCTAAATCACTTTGAAGCTAGGACTCCTTGCTAGATTTTTTTAAGTCAGGAGCTCTGGGAGTACTCTGAGATGTTTGTGTACAACATCCAATACAGCCTTTTTTCAACTTGCAACAGCTTTCAACGTCTGCAGTTTCCATCCATTGCTCATATATTTTACACAGCCATAGAGTGATTGTCAGAGCAAATTGTTCTGAGCAGGCTAAACCAAAGCCGTCTGTGTGAGGCCTAACATTTGACAAATTCTTATAGTCAGCCCCTCATCCCTCTACCTGCCAGGCAGTGAATCCACATCAGGAGCAGAGGATAGGATCATGACTGATTGCTATGTTATACATTTCTTTTAAACAGCCAGTGTTTTAATGAAGAATGTTGTTTATTTTATTTAGAATTTACATTTGTTTTCAGGAAGATAATATTGTTTTTAGAAAGCAAATTTGCTGCGTTGGTATATTTCAAATAAATTCTGATCCTGTTTTGAATTGATTTTGCTGGACAGCAATAAAAAAAGAACCGGTTAGAACATTGACAAGGTACCAGACTGACCAGAGATTTTATATCTCTGGGTGTATTAGACCATTGTGGGTTGTATTACAAGTTGTAAATCAAGACTCAAGGTGATGTGTGTAATATTGAATTTGTATGTTGTCAATCATAAACAGGCTAACTGTAGTTTACTTGGACCATGCTTTCCATGAATATGACCTTAATATGAACAATATGTTTCTGGTCCCCAGGCTCAGTATCCTGGTATACTGAGCCGAGCTCGAGGACAGGGGACCTTCTGTGCCATTGATGTCTGTGATGAAGCAACACGCAACAGCATCCTGCTTAAGGCCAGAGACAAAGGTATGAAGTACATCACCTTTCATTCTTTTCTTATGCAGGGGGTTTTCATTTATTCTTTGTGGCACCCTCTCATTTTGAATGATTTAACGTGTGGGCAGTCATGGATTGGCCCTCCAGGTTAGCCCCTGCTGTGGGTATCCACTGGTAACACAATGAGCATGGCATAACATACAAAATGCTGTACTATCCTATATTAACTTAACCCTCCAACAAACCTAGCTGGCAGCATTAAATATTAGATTCCGGTTTTGAGACCAAAGTTTATCTTCCATAAGAGATTATATTATATATTAAAAACACCAATGAGTCACCACTGGTTTGTGTTTGGAATACAATTCAATTCAGTTTTATTTATATAGCTCCAAATCACAACCAAAGTTGTCTCAGGACACTTTACATCTAGAGCAGGTACAGACCAAACTCTTTATCTACACAGAGAGAGAGAGAGAGAGAGGGGGAGAGAGGGAGAGAGAGAGAGAGAGGGAGGGAGATCACAGTTTTGACAGCTGTAATAGATTTATAGGTATATGAAATGCATATGGCATAGTATATGACTATGTGTTATATTTATTTATGTATGTGATGTATTAACATATTAATAGAAGATAGTATATGAACATAGTATGGCACTAATAATAATGGTAGCAAAGCTAATAACAATAAAAGTTGCAGTGGATGTCTGGCAGGGCCACGGCAGGAATTGCAGCTCTAATCAGTAGTCCAGTTTTAGCTGCTCTCCATTCTGACCTCCGAGACGAGAAAGAACAAAGACTCCGGGGAAGAAGCCGAGTTAGTAACGTGACTTGATAGGACAGGAACTCATACAGATGGAGAGGGAGAGAAGAACAGAGTTTTGGGTGTCATTGGAAGTCCCTCGGCAGCCTAATCCTATGGCAGCATAGCTAGGGGCTGGTCCAAGGCAAGCCTGAGCCAGATAAAAATATAAAATATAAGATTTATCAAAAAGGAACGTTTTAAGCCTCTTAAATGTAGAGAGGGTGTCTGTCTCTCGGAGAAATATGGTCTCTGTTCCTGTTTTTTGTCAGAACACGTGCCGCAGCATTCTGGATTAGTTGGAGAGTATTTAACAACGAATTGGCCTGATAGTAAGGAATTGCAATAATCCAGCCTGGAAGTAACAAATGCATGGACTAGTTTTTCTGCATCATTTTGAGACAGGAAGTGCCTGATTTTTACAATGTTACGTAGGTAGAAAAAGGCAGTCCTTGAGATTTGTTTTACGTGGGAGTTAAATGACATATCCTGATCAGACATGACTCCCAGATTCCTTACGGTGGTACTGGGGGCCACCGCAATGCCATCCATAGTTACTATCTGATTGGATAGTGGGTTTCTAAGGTATTTAGGCCCAAATACGATAACTTCAGTTTTGTTTGAATTCAATAACAAAAAATTGCAGGTCATCCAGGTCTTTATTTACTTAAGACACACTTGGAGTTTAGTCAACTGATTGGTTTCCTCTGGCTTCATTGATAAATATACCTGAGTATCATTTGCATAACAATGAAAATCTAATATATGTAATGTTTCCTGATTATGTTGCCTAAAGGAAGCAGGGTGAATAGGATCGGTCCAAACACAGAACCCTGCGGAACTCTGTGACTTGCTTTAGTGTACACAGAGGAGACATCATTAACCTGTACAAACTGAAGTCGTTCTGAAAAGTAGGATTTAAGCCAGCTGAGTGCAGTTCCCCTAAGGCCAATGAGGTATTCCAGTCTCTGTAATAGGTTACCATGGTCAATGGTGTCAAATGCGGCACTGACATCTAGTAATACCAGTACAGAGACAAGTCCTTTGTCTGATGCAATTACAAGGTCGTTTGTGACTTTAACCAATGCTGTCTCTGTGCTATGGTGCACTCTAAATCCTGACTGGAAATCCTCAAATAAACTATTGTTATGTAAAAAGTTGCACAGCTGACTAGCAACTGCTTTCTCAAGAATTTTAGAGAGAAAGAGTAGGTTAGATATAGGTCTGTAGTTGGCTAAGACCCCTGGATAGGCTTTTTGAGGAAAGGTTTTATTACAGCTACTTTAAAGAACTGTGGTACATAGCCTGTTGACAGAGACAGGTTGATCATGTCTAACACAGAAGATCCAATTAAGGGTAAAACATGTTTAAACAGCTTGGTCGGGATGGGATCTAAGATACAGGTTGATGATTTTGATGAGGAAATTGTTGAAATTAGTCCGTAAAGCTTGACAGGAGAGAAACTGTCTAAAAAGTACAACAGGTTTAACAGCTGCTGCTATGGTTTCTATATTTGAAGATAAATCAGTACCCACTGAGGGCAGTAGTTGCTGAATTCTGTCTCTAATAAGAAAGAAACTCATGAAGTCGTTACTAGAGGCTTAAGGGAATACGTGGATCGATGGAATTATGACTGTCAGCTCCCCTTGATAAAACAGGGAGGGCAAGAACACTAGAACTAGAACTGGGCATTTAGAGTGTTCTTGTTTGAATGTGGAATTGGGCCAAGGAAGTGCTGGGGCTGAGGTCACATTCTGTAGAGAATGAAATAAAAACGATATATTCTTTAGTCAGCTCAGAAGAGGATGACCCAGTGAATTTCATTTGGGATAAAAAAACACTTTTGTCTTTAGGAAATTCAATTGAATTTCAGTTGAGTTTTATTTATGTAGCACCAAATCACAACAAAGGTTATCTCATGACACTTTTCATATCGAGCAGGTCAAGACCATTCTCTTTAATTTACCAACAGAGACCCAACACTTCCCCCATGAGCAAGCACTTGGTGATGGTGGCGAGGAAAAATGTCTTTTTTTAATGGGCCGAAACCTCAAACAGAACCTGGCTTTTGGTCGGAACCATCTGCCTTGACCGGTTGTGTTGAGAGTTGAATAGTGGCAACATTGGTGGTACCTGGATACAGCACACCCCATTGTGTTAACTCCGGATAAATTGAACAAGTTACATCAGTACATTGTCTGAAAATGTTTTATTGACACTGTGTTAAATGAACCAAAATAAAATTTGATCTTTTCACAATTAACATTCATGTGAAGGTGCATGACAGATAATTGTCACTAATCTGTGTGGATACATAGTAACAGTGTCATCGACAGGTGTTCTCCTGGGAGGATGTGGGGACCGATCGATCCGCTTCCGTCCTGCCCTGGTTTTCAAAGAGTACCATGTTCACATCTTCCTCAACACCTTCAATGACGTGCTGGCCCTGCACAAATAAATCCTGACCCTAAAGGAACCGGACTGACACTACAAGAGCCTGAGTTAATCCAGAGTGGGGGGAGGACAGTCCATGTCACAATAAGAACAATCCATATAATAACTCACACAGATAACCCTTATATCCTCTGTGTCAACACCAATCTTCATCTCCTTAGCCACAAATGATAATGATGATGTACCTTTGCTTCCATTAAGATGTACTTGGAAAACCATCCAGGTTCCAGTCGATAGTAACTGAGAATTTCACAATGTTTCTCTAAAATAAATCAAAATGACAAAACTCCAGAATCTTTCCCATCTGCTTTCACGTTCTTCTTATGACAGATTGTCCATCATGTCAGCAAATCTAGCATGTTTTGTTTCTCACCCTTTATAGCCTGAGATTCAGAGGTCTGGAAACCAGGCTAAAAATGTGAGTCTATTCATCTAACAGGTAGCACAGCATTAGATAAATGTTAATAAGATGTTGAAGATCCCACCTCCGTATTAACCTCTCTTAATGGTTCAGAACAAGATCTTGTGTACAGCTTCTTCTCGTGCTCATATGCCAACAACACCCCACCGCCTAACTCACAGTCACTGAAGTGATTATTAGGTTAGCCTGTATGCTTGTTTTACGATGGCAGGCAGAATTCTGTGTCAGTGATGACTCTGTGAAGGAACAATAAAGCTAAAATGCCTGCCTGCATGTCACTAAATGCCAACCATTAGAAATATCTTTGTTTCTTGCTGTTGTGTTGCTCTTAATTGGAATGACTTTTCAGCTTGAAATGTTGTAGCCCAGAAAAATGTGAATAGACCTCAAAATGTAGTAGATTTTTCAATTCCTGCATGTCACTTCAATGTGCTAAGATTTTTTTCTTTTGTTTTGTTTTTGTTACTGCCTGAGAGCAGCTGTTGGTAACCTTAGTTGAACAAAGATTCTGAACACATTCACTTCAGTCTTGAATAAGAGCTTCATATCAGTTGCCACATTTATTTTTGAAAACTTATGTACTTTTGATTTTCACTTCTCACTTGGTTATGATTAAAAATGTAACACCTCCAAATACCCAAACAGGGGTACAATCCTCCAGACCTCATTTGTGAAAATACAGAAAGAGTGTCAGTAAATCGAGCATAGAGTGAAACCAATCATTTTCAGTTTGCATGAAGCTGTTTATGAGATTTAGAATATTTTTTTTCTCGTATAGACAAACACGGAGGCCCTACGAACACACATAAGCAAAGTACAAACATTACACTCCAAATTCAGAATTGCTACATATTGTAACGTGTTTAAAATTTATAACACAAACATCAGAGAAATTACCTTAAAATGTTTACAACGACTGAAACACATACAAATGTGAAAATGCAAACAGCATGGACTTGTGCTTATACTTCAAGCAGCTAACTGCTGTCCTCCTTTTTAGTTATTACAGTAGTTATCTTACAAGTGCATCTTACTTGCCAAAGTTTCTGCATTACGTCAGCTACAGTAAATTTTGTGTAATCTGAAAAGAATGTAATTGTAAATGTAATGCTTTTTTAAATTAGTTTTGAAAATAGTGATACTCTGATTTGTACTCAGGGATTATTGGAAGATGTGTTCAGAGACAGTAGCTTATGTAGTGCTAAGTCAAAGACAGCTGGACTTACTTTAGGTTCTTGAAATAGTTTTGCTGTCATCCAAAAGTCATGTTCACATGGTCACAGGCCTTCAGCCTCTGTAGGCCATTCACACAAATGTGATATACCATGAACAGGATGACTGAGAATCTTCATATAGGTAGTCAGTAGTTGTTAATAACAGGTAACCAATCAATGTCATTACTAGCCCTGTTTAGAACTATCTGATCTGCTGAAAACACTTTCTTCAGATTACACTTGAAAAAAACTTCCAATAAAGCATAAATCTCACCTTTGTGTTCCTTCTCTAAATGACCTTTTCGAGTGTGTGGTCTTCATGGTGGGCCATAGCTTGGCCCACCATGAAGACCACACACATGGGCTCATTACTGCCCTGAGACCAGAAAGCAGGTAACATCCACTGGTACCTGATGCAAAAAGCAACACTGATGTCAGATGTATGCTATCAGAAGTGTTTTCAAACAGTATTTTTTCGATTTTACAAGAGAAAATACTTCAAGAATGAAGACTAACTGGTTGGTGTAGCCAATGGTCGTCTAGTTAACTTCAGCACCTCTGATATAGAGCAGCATGTAGCCGCTTCCCTGAGCTTTTTTATGGGAACCATCCAAGATTGTCTCCCACACAGTGGACAAGACAGACCCAAACAGGACTAGCTTGTTAACAAACTATGGTCAAGTTGCTGAACTTGAACTTTAAGCACAGGTCAATCAAACTGGGTGGTCTATAAACACAATAGGTCATGGTTGATAAACACTGATGGAATTGCCATTTTTATTTGCAAATGTGCTCAAGCTGATGCTCTGCTGTAGAACACATCAGACCTTCATCAGTATCTGTGAATGTTGCTTGGAGCTTTTAGGCAAGTGTTGGGAATGTGTAGCAGTTCATAAAAAGTGTTACCATGTTAATTTCTTTCTGAATATTAACTCACTTCAGTCTAATATATGCATTTTTAAATTAAGATATTAATTTAATATAGTTATGATTATATGATATCCAGTAAGCCTAATGTGAAGTCATTGTTATACATAGTTCACAGGGTCAGTTTGTCCTGTTTGAATCACCCTTTCCTAAACATATATTTTAATGAAGTACGGTTCGGTTGTAGGGTGTGGAGGTTCAGCACGATGGTGATGATGACAACAGTGCCTGTCTCTTCGTTTTCATTCAGTATCATCTGAGATAAGTGATAATTGATGTAACTGTTGTTGATGGCTCTGTTGTTGTCTATAAAACATTCTGTCCATGTACTGCGCTAAATAATGCAGTTTTAAATAACTTTGTAGAGTTCTTATTTCTTGAACGTGAACGTTCATTTTTGATTGTGGGAGCAGTAATTTGACTAAATAAATTAATAGTCTTAATTAAGTTCCACTTGCTAGTTAGACTTTTCAATGACATAGCGTAAATAATATAGTTCAGTAATCAAGGCGTCTTTGTAATCTGTATATGTAATATGTGACCAATTATGTACAGTAGATTTTCAAAAGTATGCGACCTTGAGGAGAAGCGGCAGATGGTCTAAATCAGTGACAGTAAGGCTGTCCCGGCGGGCAGTGATCCAGACCTCAACTGTGTTGGAAACAGAGGGCAGCACGTTGAAAGTGAGGTCTGCAGCAGCACACAATTGGTATTAAGGTGTCAGGATCACTAATGCTACTGAATTTGACTTGGATGTGAATATTAATATATGTGTGATGTGAATATGATCATTAAAATATTTTTTGAGAATCCTGCTGTCTCTGGTTTGTTAGTAAGGAACTAATTGTGAAATCCCCGTAAAAACTCAGTGGCTACTTGTCATTATCATGAAATAATGAGGGACTACTGAGTAACTACTCAGTATGATGTATGACCTTACTTGAGAGGGCACAAAAAGTAACTGATGATGATAAAGTCATTAGTAATGAGTCATCATTACTTTGTGCAATTCAGCTGCTGGTTCAGAGTAAATCGGGAAACACTGATGAAGGAAGTGGTCAGTGAGTTGATTCACAGATATTTATGAACTAATCATTACCTAATTTATTAATACGGTATATCCCAGTCTGTTCGCTAGTACTCATCATCTTCTTTTCATTGAATCACAGTTTTCAGGAATTACTCATTGACATTTCATTAATTATTGTTCCCGATTCATTCCTCACTTGTTCCTTAGTAACTTCTTACATTTTTGTGGATCATACTATTATCATAAGTGCTACTGGAATTTCAGTGGAAAACCTCAATTTAGAACCACGTAAATATTCATGAAATAACTTTATTATTGGAAACTTTATTGTCATATGCATTAAATAGCACTAGTGCATTTCCATATAATGAAAAACTTGTGCCCTAGCTGCTTTCCAATCAGCATGCACAAAGAATACATAGTATATATAGTCAGTATCACAAAGGGTTACAAACACCATGTATATATTTGTTGAGGTGTGTGCTGCCCATGGACAAAGCTCACCTTTTAAAAGTATTTTGAAGTGTACCAATTGAATAGTGTCCCCATTAAAAAGTGCCAAAGAAAGTAGTTCTCCGCAGGGAACCTTGGAAAATTTATCAGAATTTACAGATCTGTAATTACCAGCACTTTCAATGACCCCCTGATTTGTCTACCACCACCATCAGCTCAGATTGTCTCCTTGACCACTGCCATACACAGTGGTTAAATATCTGACACTCCCCACCAAGTGGCAACCTCCAGGGCTGAAAAATGAAACCAACATGGAAATGTCCAAAAACTGCAGATCCTCGAATGGCCACTTGAGGCTGGCTCTGAAAGTGAGTCAATCCTCATAGACCCCCGTATTGAAATGCCCAGCTTTACAGCAGAAATAAACTTGGTACAAAAAAAAACGCTTTTGGTCTCTGCAGCTTATTTCCCCTTTCGTGACAGATGAACTTAGGGTGAACTTTTACTGAACTTGGTCATTTTAAATTATAATAAGGCTTAAAGTTATGCATAATTATGGGCATGGCTGCTTTGACTAACGGCTGGCTGCTATGTTTCAGCAATCAGGCTTAATTCGGCCCACCTCAGCTATACCCACACACAAATATGGGTGGTCAAAGACAATGTCATGTTTTATACAGCTATTCTCCGCATCATTCGGTTAGAACTGAAGAAGCCCCTTGGATGACAGGCAAAACATTTTCAAGTATCTACAACCAAGTCCAGAGGTCCGTTTCACAAAGCAGGTTTACTGAAAACTCTGATTATGTTAACCCTGAAATGAGGGAAACTGTTTTTCTGAGTTTTCTGTTTCACATAGGAAGGTAAGTCAAACCAGAGAAAGAGGGGTAACTCAAGCCTGTTTCACAGACAGAGGTAAGTTAAACTCTGAGTCAGTTACCGCAGTAACTGACTCTATGAACCTAACCTGGTCGGGACCAGGTTTTACTCAAGGAACCTCGAGTTTCTCTGTGTCTCCGCCCTCTTTCAACCACACACCGTATTTCACTTCCTCATTCATTCATTCAGTCGGTCGGCAGACGAGTTTTGGCATAGTTCTGCCGTCTGTTATTAAAAAAAATCATCAAAAATATCAGTCAGTGGGAAGTCCATTAGGCACAGTAGGTGGTGACTGTATTTCGCTAACATGGCATGTCCTTTTGATCATGAGCCCGTGGATGAAGGTGCAGCGATACTGCGCAAAGAATTTAATATTCGTCGGGAGATAGTTACCAGACCACGCATAGATGTTCTTACTTTTCCAGACAGTTATCTTTTTGAGCGGTACCGTTTCACGGCACAGTCCATCATCTACATACATAATCTAATCCGTCCTTACATTTGCAACTTTACCAGCGTAGTCATGCCCTGACATCTCAGCAGATATTGTGTGTTGCGCTGCGTTTTTTTTTTTTTTTTTTTTTTTTTTTTTGCAAATGGGAGTTTTCTGTACAATGTCGGAGATGCAGAGCACTTGAGCAAGGCGACTGTATGCCCTGAAACGACTTTTACCAATATTTGTCGTTTTCCCTGGACATAAACCCGTCAGAGTCATCAAGGAGGAGTTCCACAGGATTGCAGGGGAATGATGTAGAGATCCGTTAAATGAATTTTACACTATATTTGGTTAATGACGTGCTGCAACCTCAGACTGGGATTAGTCATTTTAATTTCTTTTAGGATTTCCCAGTGTGATTGTCTGCATAGATGGCACACATCCCCATCACAACTCCTTCACATAATGAAGCAGACTATGCGAATAGGAAGTCCATTCACAGCATAAATGTGCAGGTACATGTAGATTGACCACTGTTTCTAAATGTTAAAGACTGCATCATAGTTGAACATCGGTCATTCTCTGCACTGTCAAGATCATATGTGATGCCGGATACATTATTTCCAATGTGGAGGCCAAGTGGCCTGGGTCTGTTCATGACTCAAGGATTTATCGCGAGTCTAACCTGAGCAACAGACTGCAACGTGGTAAGCAGCCTAAAGATTTGCACAATTCACTTGTCTCCCTCCTTTAATATACTCTAACTATACATTACAGGAGAGTTTGACGGCCTTCTGGTGGGTGACAGGGGTTACCCGTGCCAACCCAGGCTGCTGACCCTTTACCCTGACTCTGAACCAGGCCCCCAACAGAACTTCAATCATGCTCACTGCAGGACGAGAGCCCGGCTGGAGATGACCATTGGCCTGCTGAAAGCCCGTTTCCAGTGCCTACGTCACCTGAGGGTGACCCCTGCGAGGGCCTGTGATATTATTGTGGCTTGTGTTCTTCATAATATTGCTTCTATTAGAGGAGAGCAACAACCTACCCTACAAATGGACGACCCTGATGATGACCCCTTCCACCTGCCAGCTATGCAGGATGGCAGAGCAGTCAGAGACACCATATGCCATAATCATTTCCGAGATTAAGTCACCATCACCACCACCACAGCAGTCAAATAAATCAATAATACACATTTCATTTGGTCTTCTTTATTTCCTACAAATACAAGAGCTTGTTTAGCTAATGTTCCAATAGTTAATATAATTGGCATAGTTCACCATGCACCCACCTCTAACTTGTGCTCCAGTATTGCAGTTTCTAGGTCTGCAATTTTTATCTTGCAGTCCAAGTACTGCATGTCTTTTTCAGTTTTTTGTATTTTTATCAGGAGATAGATTTTGTAGATTTCTTTTACAGGTAACTGGGAATACATAAGGAGGACATTAAATGATACAGTTGCACATGAATTCCACAGACTGAACCTCTGCTGTTTACTGGACATTCATCTCACTGTGTCAATCTGTGCAGTGGAAGTTGAGGGACCTTCTTGCTGCTGCCCAGCCATGCTCTGTTAAAAAGGATGAGAATGTATTAATACTTCAGTGTAGGCTAAATGTCACACTCTATATTCCACCAGAATGTTAATAAATGTAAATGGGAAGGCAACTATCAGTAACATATGAAGATGTTACCTCTATTGGCCTTTCTGGATCCCCCTCTGTGAAGGCAGCAGTCAGAGTTTCGTTGTAGTCTTCATCCTAGATGAGTGATATGTTTCAGTATACTTAAATGGACCATTTTGGAAAATGTTTTGAGTATTGCCTACATACAGGAAAATTTTCCTTACTTAAAGGAATATATATATACAGGCCAAGGCATATTACATTTAATGAAGCCACTTGTGTCTTGGGTGGTGGTCTCAGAGGATGAACTCCCTCCAGGGATTCCCTCAGCCACTGGCCTTCCTACTTTCTGGCTTAGGGCCAGCTCCTCTGCCTCAGTTAGAGGTAGTGGTGCTGGGCCACCACCCGTTCTTCGTGCATCTGCCTTTTTTCTGTTGGCTGAATAAAAGTCTGTGTTAGTTTGGCTTAATTATTTAACATAACATGATATAGATGAGAACACTTTTTTCATGTTTACATTTTATTCGTTAACAAAAAACAAAACATTATATGAACACAATATACCCAATTTTACAATGAAAGGGGGCAGAAAGAAGAAAAAACCTTATATTTATGTGTGTGAAAACAGCATTATGTTGGGGATAAAACAACTGCACAAACAGCCACTTAATATACTTTACAATGTACAACATGATCAAAATGAGGTAGCTACCTCCATGAGATCATGCAGAGTCAGTCTGACCTGTTTGAACCATGTTTTTATATTTCATTTTAAGCTGCTGCCAAGTGCGCTTCTCCCCCGCGGGATTGCACCTAAATGAAATAAATTAAAAGGCAACCATTCAAGCAGTTTTGACTTGTCATATTATTGTGATTTCAAGCAGCAATGTTCTCCCACGCCGTCTCCCTCTCCTTCGCAGCTGCAGCGGTGTTGGACTTCCGTCTAAAAACGTGTTCATATTCGCTGTATGAGCGCATTAAAATGTCTAATTCGAGTGGCGTGAAGTACGCAGCCTTCCGCTTCCGCGTTGCCATGGTGACTCCTCAAATCGGGGTTCCATTGATGCTGTCTTTTTATAGTTGCGGTGCACGCGCGTAACTCGAGGTGAACCTACTCTGAGTAAACAAACTAACTCAGATCTGCTGTTGTGGAATCGAAAACTCAGAGTTTCCTATCTCAGAGTAGATCAACTCAGAGTTCAGGGTTTCACTCAGAGTTTGTTGAACCTGCTTTGTGAAACGGACCTCAGTAGCCCTTGATTCAACTCTCCTTGGATAACACACACACACACACACAGCAACAACAACAACAACAACAACAACGACAAAAACAACGACGATCATCAGATTCAAAGAAAAAGTTGTAAAGCATATTTGAAATTGAAAATTAAGGTCATTTCTATTTCATACATTGTCCACCCTCTAACAGGCTTTGCTACTGGTTTAAGCTTTCAGGTGTTGCCTGGGCACCTGAGAACGAATTTTGTACTCACTGCCTGAACATTTGTGTGTTGCTTGTGAAACTGATTTTCCTATGAGTTTTCATCACGATCTGATGCCACACAAGATATTTTCTCCAGCTGTGGCACCCAAGTTTGTTGTTCCCTGTGCCTCACTGATGCATTCTGCAGACCCCCACAAATCCTGCTTCCTCTGCTTATGTTGCTATTGGCAGCACCAGACTCGAGTCCTGCACTGCCTGTCTCGCACTCCCCCTTTAGGAGCGTGAACGGCGGCTGCACTTTGGTGAGTCAGGTGGCCCCTGCAGTGCTGCCTTGGCACCAACAGCAGAAAGTGCAATGTCTCAGCCCAAACCGTCGGCTGACCATGGGTGCATCTCATTTCTCTTAATTGGGGATCTCGGAGGAGCCATTAGTGAGGATACATGAGTGCATCCTTCCCAGAAGTCTTTTAACTGAGCAGTACAAAGACTCCGCCCCCACATCTGGCACATTTGAAAGAAATGGTGGAGAAACTGTTTAAGTGTAAGTGTCCTGCAGTGAATGGCTGTAGTTCAGACGTGCCTGACTTAATGATACGTTCTCCAAAGAGCAAAAATACAAGAATATGGGGATCTGTCATGTTTTTGTTAAATTTATTTAATCCACAACCTGTTTAGTTATGTTATAAATCTCACTAACAGCAGCCTCCAAGCATGTGTGACCTCTGCGTGTATGTCCTCCTTTAAATAATTGTCTGGAGCTGATCTGGGTTGTCAGTTCAGGTTTATTTCCTTTCTGCAGTCAAAGCATAGACACAGAGCAAATCACCATCAACTGTGGACACAGCACATGCGCTCTCTCTACGGAGTTCCTTTATTGTTGTGAGGATTACCCATAATCAGTCGCCAACTAAAACTGCAGGTACCAATAAAAAACAGCAGATGGCACTGTCGTCCCATTCAGCAGGATTTAACCTATTATTCTATTCTGAACCTTTTTAACTATGTTACACATGTGTGGAACATATTTGATCATATAGACTCCAGCACTCTGTTATTTATCAAACTTCACATGTCTGAAACTTTGACTTTATGATTACAAGCCTTCACATGGCCACGTTATGTTTCCAGAACTGTCTCTGATATATAAACTAAACACATCAGCCTCTTGTCACTTGTTCTGCATGTTATCTGAGTAAAATAATGTGTTTCATGGCTTGTAGGTTTCTCTTCACTGACAGCTCTGAAATGTGTCTCATTGAACAGGACAGAAGACACAGCGAGGCTGATAAAGTTCAGGTCAGAAAATGACACCTGTTCACCGAAAAGGCGTCCGGCCAAGAATGAATTCATTAATTCTCATCTGCGTTAATAAAAGTGTTTCATACTTATTTGCTAGTGCTGGAGATTTTTTTAAATGTAAATATAAGTGAATGTGTGTAAATGGAGTATTGAGGGCGGGGGGTGATGGGGGTATGAATATATATGTAGATGCAGCAGATCATCAGAAACTGTCACTTCATGTGATGCTTCAGAGGAAAGGACGTCTCACTCCTCCTGAAACATATTTCCTCGTTTCTTCTCTCCTTGCGTGGTTTCTTTGCTTCTGTCCATGCATCCCAGGTGGGAGGGACTAAGTGAGGTTAATCATTTCAAAAACACATTTTTCTCCCCAATAATCTTCATTTGGAATAATAAAAATATCACATTTTAAAATAAAACATTTTCTTTTGATTGTTGGGTTAAAAATGACATATTATTGGTGACACAGTTACTAAAAGAAAATGGACTTTTACTTACCTATATGGATTTTTGTAAAGAAATGTGAAGAATTCTAGGTACTCCTAAAGAATCTAGTTATCTTCGATACTTGTTTAAAAGTAACCTGGTATATGCATCATGGAAAGAAAAAATGTTAATTTAAACACAGGATACTTGTGCTCAAAAAGAGGATTCATTCTCATTTTAGGAGACTTTACAATGTGTCCACACTTGCTCCTGCCAAACTATTTTGGAACTCCAAGTATGAAAATTTAAGGAGGAAATCAATTTGGATATTTTCACATTGGGGGCTGTCAGCCCCCCAAAGAAATGCCACCCCACACCATTACTGACCCACTGCCAAACCGGTCATGCTGGAGGATGTTGCAGGCAGCAGAACGTTCTCCACGGAGTCTCCAGACTCTGTCACGTCTGTCACATGTGCTCAGTGTGAACCTGCTTTCATCTGTGAAGAGCACAGGGCGCCAGTGGTGAATTTGCCAATCCTGGTGCTCTCTGGCAAATACCAAACGTCCTGCATGGTGTTGGGCTGTAAGCACCACCCCCACTTGTGGACGTCAGGCCACCCTCATGGAGTCTGTTTCTGACCGTTTGAGCAGACACATGCACATTTGTGGCCTGCTGGAGGTCATTTTGCAGGGCTGTGGCAGTGCTCCTCCTGTTCCTCCTCGCACAAAAGCGGAGGTAGCGGTCCTGCTGCTGGGTTGTTGCCCTCCTACGGCCTCCTCCACATCTCCTGATGTACTGGCCTGTCTCCTGGTAGCGCCTCTATGCTCTGGACACTACGCTGACAGACACAGCAAACCTTCTTGCCACAGCTCGGATTGATGTGCCATCCTGGAGGAGCTGCACTAACTGAGCCACTTGTGTGGGTTGTAGACTCCGTCTCATGCTACCACTAGAGTGAAAGCACCGCCAGCATTCAAAAGTGACCAAAACATCAGCCAGAAAGCACAGGAAGTGAGAAGTGGTCTGTGGTCACCACCTGCAGAACCACTCCTTTATTGGGGGTGTCTTGCTAATTGCCTATAATTTCTACCTGTTGTCTATTCCATTTGCACAACAGCATGTGAAACTGATTGCTTTCTAAGTCCTTCCTGACAGTTTGATTTCACAGAAGTGTGATATATATATATATATATATATATATATATATATATATATATATATATATATGTACGTGTGTGTGTGTGTGTGTGTGTGTGTGTTTGTATCCCATTTTATTGTCTGTTTGGTCCAAGAGGCAATGCACAAGCCCCCCGCCCCCCTCCACAAACAAAGGACTTACCCCCAAACAACACAACAATACATTATATTTTTTGGATTACTTTATCAAATATATTAATAAATACAAAAAACATAACTAGAACAAAGAAAAAACAGATGAATAAAATCCCTGAAGAAAGCAAAATAAGGCAACTCTATATATAATCTTAAATACAAAGAGCAGAGAAAAAAACAAGATCAATAAAAAAAATATGGACATGAATTGCTTGAGAAATCCCTGAAGAAAGAAAAAAAAAAAAAAGGCCAACTCTATGGGGCATAAAAAAATTCCGGTAGTAAACTATTTTTCACCCTGGGTTTTTCACCCTGTTTAGAACTGGCATTAACATTAACAACAGGTTGGACTTTTCTAGCCTTCACTGATGCAAATTCATCAATTACATCATCATATGAAATCTGTTGTGCAACTGTATGATTGATGCTGATGATGGCAGGTCCACATGTCACGCTCCTGTGACATAGTGGACCTGAGGTATGTTTTAATAAGCTTTAGCTTGGAAAAACTCCTCTCTGCTTCAGCTACTGTCACTGGGAGGGTCAAACCTATTCTGAGTGCAGTCCACAGATTAGATTTCTGCGAGCTCTTTCTCATGGATGAAAGTCAGCAGCTCAAGCAGAGTCATGGACTTTGATGGGAGGTCAGGTCCCAGGTCCCTTAAAGTGCAGTGTAGTTTGCAGGATCTGTTGTCGTGAGAGGTGAGCAAATAACTTTCATGTTTCTAGTCTGTGAGGCCCGAGCTTGTTAAATGAATTGTCCTCTAAGAAAAGGCTGTTGTTTTTCTCAGAATAGACTAACCAGCTTCTGGGAATCTTTTCACCACTAACCAATGTCTTTTTGAAATACTGGTGATGACAACTTCTTCCATCCAACTCATTCCTGGGGAAAGCAAAGTCAGCAGGTACCTTGGTCCTCTACCAACCAGCTGTCTCTGAATTCTGTCAGTCAGAACTGAAGGCCAGTTCGCAGTGTCAGCAGACAGAGACTCATCCTCAGGCACAGGATTTGGTGGGATTTCTAATTGAGGCATTTCTAACAAAGAGGAAATGGTATTGTCATTAGTATACATGTTATTCACAGCATTTATAGTGTTTATAAAAGTAAAAAAAAATATGCAAAAATGCACACACACACACACACACACACACCTGAGGACTCCTGCAATGAACATGTTGCTGAGAAGGTAGACGGCTCCTCATCAGACTCCAGGACCATGTCTGTGGCTGCTGTGCAGGTGTCTGACTCCTCATTTTGGCCAGTGGGTGCTCCAGCCCCAAAATAAAGAGAGATTTAAGACTGATATTGAGTATTCTTGTGCTTTCTGTGGAACTGGGGAAGAAACAATTTGCCATCTGTTTTATCACTGTGTGTACACTAGAATATTTTGGACAGATGTTCAAATTTACATCAACAGGAAAACCTAACAAACAACCCGTATAAAAGAAAAATACTTTGAAAATGAGGGGCGGGGGGTGGGGGGGGGGGGTACTTTATCTTTGTTGTACAACTACTTCTCCTTCTAGGAAAATTTAATATTCACAAGAAGAAATGGACTGACTCCAAACCATTATACTCTTGAGTACCCTGGATATCTTCTACTTTGTCTTCAGTTTGTGGGACTTTGTTTTGATTCTGTGCTCTGTTTTCAATCCCCCCGCCGGAAACAGTGCTGTGCTGTATTGTAAATGTTAATTGTAAAAAAAAAAAAAAAAGAAAAAAAGATGAGGCGTCTACGTTTATATGTCTACGCCTAAGACTTGCTCGCGGAAAAAAAGCTAAATTACAGCTTCTGGTTCACCTTTTTGTATTTTGATGTAGCATAGATTGGATACTTCGTGTTTATCTGGGAATATAAAAATCTATAACAGGAAAACAACACAAAATCCAAATTTAAGGCGATAGTTTTAATGGAAACCGGCTCTTGTGTGTTTGTTTTAAAATCAGCTACATATATTGGAAAACTAAAAATGCCTGTTTTTATTTCCTGTATTTTTTTTCGATTTGCGTTTCAGAATTGGAAATAGAATGATTGGAAGGTATGCGGACCCTGAAACCCACACAATGAATTGAAAAAAGCACAAAGACAACATGTTGTCATCATGTTGATTTTTTTTTATTTTTATGTTTTGTAAATCGTATCTTCATTTACAATGCAACGGAAAACCCGGCAGAGGCGTCCGTGCCTAGCAACGGTTGCTATGCTGAAGACGCGCTCGGGCTGACGTCGGGCTGTGATTCCTTCGATCCTCTGTTATCAAAGGGCTGAAATTTATGAATCAACCTGAACTTATACAGACTGCACATACCATTACTATTCAACGTATTTACTAATTTCATTTGACAAGTGCGAGAAAACATATGATGGAATCTATGACAGACAACGAATCTAAGACATTGAAAGGTGATACAGAACCAGTTCTGATGGATAAAACAGAATCATCAATGGAGAAGATACCAGTGATTAAAGGGGAGACAGTTCGCCAGCTGGTCGAATCCTTTTTGAAAGGGTTAACACCAAGTCAGTGCCAACTGTTGAAAGAAGGCTCCCCTGATCATGCCACTAAAATGATGATGGCCGAATTGATACTGGAAATCATTTCTGTGGTGTGCAAAACCTTCTCGGAGGCTATTCGAAGCCAGAAAGTAGCTGTGTCTGAGAAGCATGTTCGGTCCAGTCTGGACCGAACGCTCCCCCAGAGTTTTGCAGTGTCTGTGGTGGATGGAGATCGGTGTGACAGCCCGGGATGCTTGTCGTCCCTCATAAGTAAAGAGGTTGCAGCAAATGTCAACTCTGTCCTCTCCGCTGCTTCGCAGTCCGCATCGCCTTTATATCAGCGCGCCACTCCCCCAAGTAGACTCAATGCTATGGTCGAGCATGCCTGCAAAATGTTCCAGAGCTGCAAGATTAACATGGACACTCTCTGCTCATGTCGACCACGTAGGCAGAGGCAGGGAGACCTAGAGGATGTCTCATCAGAGGGGAGCCCTGCCAGATCATCGAGCAAAGCCACTGACGTTGACCTGCAGGCAACCAGCATGGCAGCAGAATCAGAACCCCCGGAGACCCCAGGGAAGGCCTCATCACAGCACAGCCGTGCCACAGCATCGAGTAAATCTGCCCAGGAAATAATTGAGGGGGAGCTAACTGATGTGGTAGAACCTCTTGTGAGTGACGTGCCATACACTGATTTTGATTTGATGAAATCTGAAGCCTCTCTGGAGACTGAAGTTGTTGCAGGTGACATTTCTCAGATCACGAATGACACCGTTAAGACTCCAGAGGAGACAAAGGCTGTTGAGCAAAGACGACGACAAAAGGAGAAACTCTGTAACAAGGTCAAGTCTTTTTTTACAAAGTGGATTGCTGTAGCGTTGACGATTCGCACGGCGGAAAAGCTGAAGACAGAATTTCGCGCGGACGCTAAAGTGGAACGCAGGGAGTCAGCCCAGGCTCTCACACATGGTGTCGTCTCTCTGCTCGAACAGGGCGGAAATCAACAGGATGTCCTTCAAGCCTTGGAGGCCGGCTCTTTCAAAAGGCTTCCCAGAAAGAAAGTCCTGGTATTCACACATGCGCTGAGTCAGCTCCTGCATAATTACATGACAGACGGGAAGCAGCCTGAGATAATCGCAGAATCGATTAGGCGAGAAACTGGCCAGGCTGCTGACATGAATACTGAGATACAGAACAGAGTGTGGATTTTCCTGTCACTGATGAGCTGGTGGATGAACAGTCAGGCTCCACGCTACAGTCAAAGGGTGGCGCTGGCTCTGATGGGCAGTGAGCCACTGGCACCACTAGAGACTGAAGGACTTGTGGAGATTGACACTGAGCCACAAACACCAACAGTGACCAACACAAACGTGGAAACAGCTGCAGCGACACCTGCCGACCAGACCACAACAGCACAGACAGACCTAAAGAAAATGTGTGTGCAGGTACTCATTGAGAAACTGTTTACGAAAATCTTCAGCGGAGCAGACGTGGACTTTCACACTGATGACCCACAGGACATCGCTAGGCATCTGCTTGAGTGCACATGGGAACAAGTCAAGGATGAAGACATGGATCTAGAAACCTTTAAAAAGCTTGACCAGGCCATTTTCATAAGCCTGCTCGACAAGTGGGGAGATATAGATATGTTGCTGATTTCTTTAAAGACAAGGGACCCAGCAGTTGAAAAATGTATCGTCTCCACTTTCAAACAATACATGAAAAAACGCAGCACCGTCCACAGGTTCTTTTCCTCTGTGTGCAAAGTCATCTCTGCGCCCTTCACTGCACTCTGCAGATCAAACAGAGTTGGTCATTTCGATGAACAGTTTTCATCTTGAAGGGAAAAATGTCTCCAATCTTCTTTTTTCCTTCAAATTGAATACATTAAGAGCTCAAGTCCTGCTTCATGTCCAAGATACCTTCTCCACCACCGGCCGCTGTCGACAGACACGGACCAGTGGAGCAGGAGGATACCTTGATCTGGGCCAGGACTTGAGCTCGTGCAGCCACCTCAGCAGTGTGACCACATTACCAGAAGCGAGGGTCCGTTCCCGATCCTGAGCCTTTCTGAGTTTGTGTGTTATCTGCCTGGTGGTGAGGTTTTCTCCGGGTGCTCCGGTTCACCAACTTTCCTGAAAACCATGCAGCAATTGGCCGCTCTCAGTAGTCCCCAAAGGCTGACTGTTTTTAGAAAAAAAACCCCTCTCTTATATATATATCCATCCATCAGTTTTTTATCCGGGGCTGGGTCGCCTCTCCCCAGACACTTCCTCCAGCTCTTCCGGGGGGACCCTGAGGCGCCCCCAGGCCAGCCAAGCGACATAGTCCCTCCCTCCCTTCTTCTTTATGGATATATAAAATGAAAATAAAAATAAAATAAATGCATCAACAAGTTCATTAACCTTCTAAGACTCCAATAACTATAAATAAAAATGTTAAGATAAAGATTTCAGAGTTTCAAACAGCAGTTTCAATGTCTATAAATCTACATCACAGGTTTCTCAGTGTCACTGTGCATCATTCCACTAAGTGTATGGTCACAGTGAGCACCTGATAGCAAAAGCAAAAGAAACTGAACATTTAAACAGCACTTTAGACTTTTTTTAAGACAAATATCTGAACAGAAAAATTTTAGGGAAATTAGGATGTATGGTGAAAATGTTCCTGCACTCAATTTTGAGGAAGAGCGTGTTTTTAATTGAATGAAGATTCACCTGTTACTGATTCTTTTGACGTCATGACATTATCAGTTTATTGAAATTCAATTCAAGTTTATTTCAGACTCATAGGTCCATATTAGTATAAAGAAAAAAAACAAAACAAGGACAATAACGCAATCACAATAAATGCTCCACTTTTTTCTAATGTTCTCATGTAGTTGTAAAATAAAATAATTATTGAATAGAATATTGCTTTAAACCTCCAGCCTTCCCCTCCCTCTCTTACAATATACTAATAGTCCTCTAGTCTTAAACACCCTCAAAATTTGGGTTCAACTTAGACATAACTTTGGTTTTAAAAACCTTCTCCATCTAAGTCCCATACATAATAATCACCTCTTCCCTCCAGCTAAGGTAGACTCTCAATTTACTCTCTGGCAGAGATGTGGCATTCATAAGTTTAAGGATATGTACATAAACTCTATTTTTGCAAGTTTTGGCGATCTATCACACAAATTTGGCCTCCCTCATTCTAGCTTATTCCGTTATTTCCAAGTCCGCCACTTCCTTCAACATCATGATCCCAACTTTTCCTTACATATCATCGCCCTCTGGTTTAGATGAATTGTTAAAAATTCCATATGATTCTAAAAGACTTATCTCAAGAATTGGTGAATGTATAGCCTCCTTTAAAAGCATAACACTGGCAAAGATCAGGGCAGGGTGGGCAGATGAGATGACATAACACAATTCATACAATTAGAAAAAATAAAATATACTATCAGGGGATCCAGGGATAAATTCTTCTCTGTCTGGGATCCAGTACTGAAGCATTTAGATAAACTTAAAACTGTGCCCACTTAATTAATGTGTGGTGGCCATGTCTCCCATATGCTTTTTTGATGGTGATTGTATTTATGTGAATTACTTCTTGCTTAGTGCATAGCTTGTATATTTGTTTTTGTGTAAGTGTATATGTATATATATACATGTGTGTATATGTGTGTATGCATATGTATCTATTCTTCTATTTTTATTGTAATCAGTTTTAATGGTTTGGTGTCCACCATGTTCTTTAGGGTGGGGGGTGGGGTTAAAATATAAATTTGAGCACAATGATTCCTTTTTATGTATTTTTATGTTCTATGTTGCTAATGCTCAATAAAAAGATATTTCAAAAAAAAAAAAAAAAGAATATCGCTTTAAGGTTGTTATTTGGAAAGCCTCCACGTGATGGTAGTGTTCATTCACTTTTTACTGACTGATATGATGGTGCAAGCAGATGACACCTCAGCCTCATAGGTTCTGCACTGCATTGCTGCAAATACTATGATCTACGATCCTCTCATGTCCCAGTTAATGGAGACAATGCTGTCCAGGGGAAACGATGAAATTCACTCAGACTGAATGTATTTGGAAAATAACATTTGCATGAATTTAGTGTAACTGAAACAAAATAAGATTGAAATTTACAAGAGTACAAGACATATTTTTCAAATCCTGATTACAGGCCTACATCTAAGGAACAATGGTATGTGCGTAATATGGACAATTAATGTTTTCACTGATGTGATATATTCCTTTAGCCCTGTACTGGGGCTTTCACTGAATTATAATTCATTGTCATTTGGCTATCAAAATAAAATATTTACATTTTGTCAATCTGAATAAATCATGTAAAAAGGAGTAATTATCCCCAACCACTTACACAACAATTTGTTCCATGTGTATTAATAATATTAAATGTCTGCTGTGGCTGATTAGCAGTCCAGACAGCTGGAATGTAAACACACAGAGAAAGAAACTCTTTTCAAGCCTCTTCAGTCTCCTCCAGTCTCTTTCATCAGTGATCTGCAGTGCTAATCAACTGGATGTGGAATAAAAAAGACAAAACATTATGATACAAAATGTCCCTGTAAACCATAAACGGAACAGGTCCCATCATTTAATATCAAATATTAGAACCATGAACGCACCAAGCTAAAACTTCTCATCCACCGAAAGTAAAACTTTTGAGAAAAATACAACCACATGCTACTGTATGTGGTGTGAGTATTTGCCTTTCGCATTTTCTCCTGTCAACTGCAGGTGACAACACCTGGTGCACTGAAGATCAGCCAATAGCAGATAGCACTGTCACATCCTGCTCTCACAAGCAGACTGTCTGCTGTGTCCAAATTCCAGACTACATACAAATTAGTATAGATATATACTAATTCTTATATAAAAGTCTTTTCGCTATCTGAATTGTAAACATCTTTTTAAAAAAAATAAAAAATTATTTTACCTCTGACAAAGATATTTGCCATGGTATTTGCAAAAAGGTTAAAGTCTGGACTGGATGAGATTATCGAAGAAGAATAATCTGGGTTCATGCCTGGATATGTAATAATGTAATGTATAAAGATTAGTATTAGATATTGTTAGAGCCATTTTTTGGGTTATGTGTATTTGTGTTTATTTTTTGTTTATTGCCTGGAAGCCACAGTAGGGGCGCTCTGCACTGTGGAGGCAGGAATTATTAAATAGAGTAAGAGGTAATTACTCAGCAGGTGTGCTGCTGAATGAGAGCGCAAACAGTTTTTTGACCGTCACGTCGGATCGTGGGGTGGATCTCATTTCTCAAAATTGTCGTTTCCTCGCTCCTCGATCCTCGCTCGAACCGGAAGTACTTCTGGTCCGCTATATTGCCGGCCGTCCCAAAGCGAAAATTGCGGCTCTAAGGAGCGAGGAGCGATGAGGGCCCTCGGAGGAGCCATGAGCGAGGATACATCAGTGCATCCTACCCGGAAGTCTGTCAACTGAGCGGTATGAAGACTCCGCCCCCACAGCTGGCACGTTTGAACGAGGTGGAGGAGAAAGTGCGCTAGTGTAAATATCCTGCAGTGAATGGCTGTAATTCAGATGAGCCTAACAACGCTAAGTTCTCCAAAGAGCGATAATACAAGGACATGAGGATCCGTCATGTTTCAATCACGTAAGAGATGATGTATAGTACACTATTATCCTGCTTTGAACTATGCTCACTACTAAAGCATTCAATATAAAGTGACACAAAATAGTGATTAAAACATATTTATTGATTTAAAATGAGCCTACTCTCGTCTGTCACATCTCTCACTGCGCAGCGGCTCTGAAAGTAAAACACGTACGTTGCCTAGCAACCACCTCTCACTGTGCGCAGGCCGGCAGGCAGGAAAACTTATTTCTTTACAGATATTCAGAGAAATCATGTCAAATGTGGAGAAGTGACGGGATATCCCAGACCTGAGAGAGACGTCGCTGGAGACAGAGTTTGGTTTACCGCTGTTATTTCTACTGATTTATAAAAGTCCCGCAGCAGCTGATTCCTGCGTTCAGCGTCAGACATTAAACATCTGTCTCCAGTTTTGTCTCCACTCAGCAGTCTTTAATCTACAACCTGTTCTAACACTAACACATCGGCCTCTCGTCACTCGTTCTGCGTGTTATCTGAGTGAAATCATGTGTTTCATGGCATTGTCGGTTTGCCTTCACTGACAGATCTGAAATGTGTCTCATTGAACAGGACAGAAGACACAGCGAGGCTGATAAAGTTCAGGTCAGAAAATGACACCTGTTCACCTGGAAGAGGCGTCCAGCCAAGAATGAACTCATTAATTCTCATGTGTGTTAATAAAAGCGTTTCATATTTATTTGCTAGTGCTGGAGACTTTTTAACAATGTAAATATAAGTATAAAATGTAAATATATCGAGGGCGGGGGGTGGTGGGGTGTGAATATAACGGTAAATGCAGCAGATCCAGCTGTGTCGCCTCATCAGAAACAGACGTTGCTTCACGTGACGCTTCAGAGGAAAGGACGTCTCAATTCTCCTGAAACATATTTCCTCGTTTCTTCTCTCCTTGCGTGGTTTCCTTGCGTCCTCTCATGCATCCCCGGTGGGAGGGACTAACACGCAAGGAAAAGATGCAAGTGAGGGAAACGAGGATGCAATTTTGAGAAATGGGATGTACCCTGCCGAGCAGCATGGAAGACGTCAACAACAGCCGTGTTTCCCGGAGTGACACCGATCATCAGCTGATTCATCTGGTACCACCGGACCATCTTATGGCGCCCACCGCTTGCATTAAGGTATGAGCAGTAGCCCTACCAGATTTATGGCCATAATAAAAAACAAATAAGTGTGCACACTACTTTGCGAGCGTAATTCCAATGCATTGGTCGCTAAAAATAACAATGATGATCGCGTCATAAAAACGAACTTTTCTCATTGAGTGTACATTGGATTTCATCATGGAACATTTAAAAAACGGATGGACGGTAAATTTGATGATCTGGTTGCGCAAAAGACTGCTGTCACTGCTTCTAGTGAAGTGGGAAATTCAAATGAAGCACACTTGGGTAAAGGTAAAAGAACTGTTCAACTGACCCACAAGGCTTATGTTGGAAAATGTGAAAGGTTGCAAAATGTAAGAAAAGATAAACTACACAAGGTAAAACAAATTAAGAAAGGTAACTGAAGAGCATATGCTTGAAATTAAGGTTGCAGAGGTTAAAGGTGCACTGGAAAAAATTACTTGTTTGTGTGAAGAAGCAAAAATCGCTCATGATTCTCTGGTGCCTTTGATGTCCACTGAAGAAAGTGAGAAACAAAATGTGGAAATGGGTTCATTGATGATGTTAAACAGTGGTTGAGAAATAATGAAAATGGTGGTGATGTGGTTGATGATGTTCATCCTGATGATAGTATATCAAATGTTGCCAGTAAACGTTCTCACCAAAAAAGCATATGCAGTGGTAAAAGCAGCAACAAAACTGGTCAAACAACAGCTTCTGCTCGCATTAAAATTGAGGCAGAAAAGGCTGCACTTCTTGCTCGATCAGCAGCGTTAAAGGAAAAAGATGCTTTGGAGAAGCAAGAAGCGGAACTAAGGAGACAAATAGAGCAGCTCGAGCTTGATGCTGAAATTGCTGCATCCACAGCAAAACTAGCAGTTCTGGAAACTGCTTCAGAATGTTCACGCAAAACTCAAGCATCTAATGGAATGAATTCATATCTACAAAGAAAAAAGGAACAAAGAACAACTTCCATAGAACTCATTCCTGCAGCAAAGTCATATGAACCTTGGACAGGGAGTGCAATGTTACAGACCAATTTCCCAGCACGTCATAACAACTCAAGTGCAGAGAACATACACACTGTGGGAAAAAAGGCAGCAGTGCATCACTGGATCAGGACAGGAGACACACAGGAAAACAACAGAAACATATGGAACAACACAATATGGAGATACACAGCATCAAGTTCTTCATTTGTAAATAGTGAGCAGACTGCATCAGCTGAGCAACCGCAGTTCTGCACAAATTAGGGTTGTATATCTCCACCACTGAGGCCGATTCGGTATGCATCTCGATGCGCTGACACCGATACGATATATATATATACGATACACTGAAGCTCCCATTGATACAATACGATACGATTCACTCCTGCTCACGATATGATGCGATTCAAAAATGATTTGACAACGATATGACTTAATTATAAAAGGATTTGTTTCGATTTGATGTGATCATTCAATACAGTTAGTTGCGGTATGAGAGAGTAATAGTAACATCAGGTTTTTTACCTCAATAGCATAATTAGTGACTCGGGGCGTACCCCCGAGTCACTTATTACTATCCCGCGCGTTTCTTCTTATTAGGGACACGGGGCATGCTCCGAGGCACTGGCTCCTGCAGCAGAGCTGCAGGAGCCAGTGTAATACTCGTTCTAATACAGCCGAGCGTTGCGTCAGGCTATGCCCCGAGTCACTTATTACTATCCCGCGCGTTTCTTCTTATTATTAGGGACACGGGGCAACGTCCCGAGTCACTGGCTCCTACAGCTATGAAATAGCTGCAGGAGCGTACTACTTATTACTATCCCGTGCGTTTCTTCTTCTTCTTCATATTAGGGACACGGGGCACGCTCCGAGTCACTGGCTCCTACAGCTATGAAATAGCTGTAGGAGCTCCTGAAATAGCTGCAGGAGCTACAGCTATGAAATAGCTGCAGGAGCCACTGACTCCCATAAGAAATGAATGGGACGGGTGAAAAAAACAAGATTGAAATTGGAGTTTTTCAAACATCTGTAGCTCAGGCATACATTCACCGAGAGACTTCATTTCAACTTTAAAATGTAGACCCAAGTCTGGTCTATTGGTGTGTTCATCCACATTTTGATTGGTCCTATAGTTTTTGATCAGTCACTGTTCAATGACAGTGATCGTTTGGAGGGAAATTTTGAGATTATAATGGGTGTGTATTGCGCGGAATGTTCGTGCTAGAGTGCGTGCTAGAGTGGCACAGAGTCTAAAAACGATCTGAAAATCTTCTCTTTTTCTCGTCGCTACGGCCACAAATTACACTCTACACGCATAATTTTGGGATCAGTTTGTAGACAAACTTGTCCTCTTTCGTGTGATGTCCTCGAAAAAGCCGAGAGACTTACTGAATTTAAATAGTGAGACTTTTTGTGCAGCCAGCTCCCTCCTGCTCTCCCATTAAGTCCCATGTTAAAATTCAGAGCTGTTTTGTGAGCAAAGCAGAAATGCCTCCTGTCTTTACATCGCCATAAAACGAAAAGTTGTTGTGTCAGGAATAAAACGAGGAGATGGTCGGACTCAGGAAGTTCTCGGGAGTCCGATGATCTATAGTACACTCTGATACGAGGTACGGTTCTCTCACCAGAGGATTTAGTTCAGGAGGTTCGCCGAACCCAAATCTCACTGCATACAATACAAACTCCTGTTCTCTGAGTCGCAGAGTCTTTTTAAGTCGACCATTTTGTCATTTTTCTAAAGAATATCTGGACATAAAACACACGTACATCTGGCCCAGACTTGTCCGCATCTCACAGTGTAATCGGTTTTTTGATAGCAGCTACGGTTTTGACACAATCGCAAGTTGTTCGGAAGAAACCGACAGCGAAAAAGCCGCTTTTCAAGGGAAGAGTTTAACAGGTGCAACTGTCATCTACACACACACCGGTCAATAACCCACGCACACACATCTGCAGGACAACAAGCCTGAGAGTGATTATCTTAACGAGCTCAGTCAAAACAAGGGCATTGTTTGAAAACAATCTCCGTCCAACAAACAGTTAAACTCAGCTTCAGAAAGCAGTTTCGCAAAAAGGTTGAGACAGTAGTCACACAAACACACACACAAAAAGGGCTAACCAACAGCTAAAAAGTGATTAAAAACAGCACGTCAAAACTGAACAGGAACAGGTAAACAGTGGGAGAGGTGCAGAGGTAATTATCAGCAGGTGGGGCAGAAGTTACACAGGCACACACGCACGCACACACACACACACACACACACACACATTCAGACACACATATACCAGACACATCTCCATGTAGGAGCTGGTTGGGCTGCTTGTGTAGTTCAAGCAGACACACACACACAAACAGACGAAGACACACACATACGCAGTCACACACAATGACAGATACATAAACACACACACACAGACAAATGCATAATGAAAACCCCATCCCCCCGCCCCCTTGTTAACGCCGTTAGCTCTATTAGCTCTGTTAGCACAGTTAGCTCTGTTAGTGTTAGCGCCGTTCGCTCTATTCGCACCGTTAGCTGTTAGCTCCGTTAGTGTTAGCTCTGTTAGCTCCGTTAGCATTAGCTCCATTCATGTTTATTGATTCAGTTCATTAATTCATGTTAACAGAGACATGAAGCAGAGGAGAGAAGCAGACACAGACAGCTGAGGTGATCAACAGAGACAGACAAGGAGAAAGCCACAGAAACACAGCTGAGAGCAATTCATTAATCAGGGACTGACTACCTCTGATATCTGCAGTTTTCTCACATTGCAGCCTTTTTCAATTGTCCGCTGCTTCGCCATAGTTTCTCCTAGAGACTTCATTCAAACTTTAAAACGTAGATAATTTTGTCGGCTCAAAATGACCCTTGGCACATTTTGATATCTCTTACGGTTTTCGAGCTATGACCATCGAAGGCCGACGTAAGACGCAAACAACTGCGATAAATTTCCCATAAGAAATGAATGGGGAAATTTCCTCAAATTTCAGCCTTTTTCAATTGTCCGCTGCTTCGCCATAGTTTCTCCTAGAGACTTCATTCAAACTTTAAAACGTAGATAATTTTGTCGGCTCGAACGCACCCCGTGTCCCTTTCAAAATTTCCCAGGGGGAATTTTCTAGTTATTTTTCATCTTCCTCCAAATTTTCGTCCCTTAACTCGTCCCGCAGCTTTGAGAAAACCCTCGCAAATTATATATCAAAACGTGCGGTTTGATCGGGATCGGTGTGCTATTACTTTTCTCAAATTTACGTCTTACGACGCGAAAAACTGCGATAAATTTCCCATAAGAAATGAATGGGGACGTCCTCAAATTTCAGCCTTTTTCAATTGTCCGCTGCTTCGCCATACTTTCTCCTAGAGACTTCGTTCAAACTTTAAAACGTAGATAATTTTGTCGGCTCGAAATGTCCTTTGGCACATTATGATATCTCTTACGGTTTTCGAGCTATGACCATCGAAGGCCGACGTAAGACGTGAACAACTGCGATAAATTTCCCATAAGAAATGAATGGGGAAATTTCCTCAAATTTCAGCCTTTTTCAATTGTCCGCAGCTCGGCCATACTTTCTCCTAGAGACTTCATTCAAAGTTTAAAACGTAGATAAATTTGTCAGCTCAAAATGAACACGGCACATTTTTTGATATCTCTTACGGTTTTCGAGCTATGACCATCTGAAGACCATCAAGTTTCTCACAAAAATGCTCAGAATTTCTCCCTCTACAGTGGGTGATGTCATAAGTTAGAGTGAGACAGCCGGTGAGAAATCGCCTGAAATGTGTTTCTAAAATTGCCGTAAAATCCAAACGGTGAATAGGAGACACATAATTTTGGGATCTTTTGTAGACAAACTTGTCCTCTTTCATGTGATGTCCTCAAAAAAGCCGAGAGACGTACTGAATTTAAATAGTGAGACTCTGTGTGCAGCCAACTCCCTCCTGCTCTCCCATTGACTCCAATGTAAAAATTCAGAGCTGTTTTGTGAGAAAAGCAGAAATGCCTCTTGTCTTTAGATCGCCATAAAAACAAAAGTTGTTGTCTCAGGAATAAAACGAGATGATATTCGGACTCAGGAAGGTCTCGGGAGTCCAGTGATCTATAGTACACTCTGATAGGAGGTACGGTTCTCTCACCAGAGGATTTAGTTCAGGAGGTTCGCCGAACCCAAATCTCACTGCATACAATACAAAATCCTGTTCTCTGAGTCGCAGCCTGCCGGACAGTGTCTTTTAAATCGACCATTTTGTCATTTTTCTAAAGAATATCTGGACATAAAACACACGTACATCTGGCCCAGACTTGTCCGCATCTCAGTGTAATCGGTTTTTTGATAGCAGCTACGGTTTTGTCACAATCGCAAGTTGTTCGGAAGAAACCGACAGCGAAAAAGCCGCTTTTCAAGGGAAGAGTTTAACAGGTGCAACTGTCATTTACACACACACCGGTCAATAACCCACGCACACACATCTGCAGGACAACCAGCCTGAGAATGATTATCTTAACGAGCTCAGTCAAAACAAGGGCATTGTTTGAAAACAATCTCCGTCCAACAAGCAGTTAAACTCAGCTTCAGAAAGCGCTTTGCCAAAGAGGTTGAGACAGTAGTCACACAAATGCACACACAAAAAGGGCTAACCAACAGCTAAAAAGTGATTAAAAACAGCACGTCAAAACTGAACAGGAACAGGTAAACAGTGGGAGAGGTGCAGAGGTAATTATCAGCAGGTGGGGCAGAAGCTACACAGGCACACACGCACACACACACACACACACACACACACACACACACACACACACATTCAGACACATATATACCATACACATCTCCATGTAGGAGCTGGTTGGGCTGCTTGTGTAGTTCAAGCAGACACACACACACAAACAGGCGAAGACACACACACAGGTAAACAGTGGGAGAGGTGCAGAGGTAATTATCAGGAGGTGGGGCAGAAGTTACACACGCACACACACACACACACACTCAGACACACATATACCAGACACATCTCCATGTAGGAGCTGGTTGGGCTGCTTGTGTAGTTCAAGCAGACACACACACACAAACAGACGAAGACACACACATACGCAGTCACACACAATGACAGATACACAAACACACACACACACAGACAAATGCATAATGAAAACCCCATCCCCCTGCCCCCTTGTTAACGCCGTTAGCTCTATTAGCTCTGTTAGCACAGTTAGCTCTGTTAGCGTTAGCACCGTTAGCTCTATTCGCACCGTTAGCTGTTAGCTCCGTTAGTGTTAGCTCTGTTAGCTCTGTTAGCATTAGCTCCATTCATGTTTATTGATTCAGTTCATTAATTCATGTTAACAGAGACATGAAGCAGAGGAGAAAGCCACAGAAACACAGCTGGGACCAGTTCATTAATCAGGGACTGACTACCTGATATCTGCTGTTTTCTCAAATTGCAGCCTTTTTCAATTGTCCGCTGCTTCGCCATAGTTTCTCCTAGAGACTTCATTCAAACTTTAAAACGTAGATAATTTTGTCGGCTTAAACACACCCCGTGTCCCTTTCAAAATTTCCCAGAGGGAATTTTCTAGTTTATAATTAGCACTCCTAACTCCCAATTATGTTCTTTGTCTCTATACTTATACAAAATGTATAAAACTTCACAGTTAAACAGTTTCAGAAAGCACAGTATTAACAATGTGCATAGTGCAAGCTGCATGTTTTACAGAATCAAGTGTAAAAAATGAACTATAACTGGCAGCCAGTAACAGCTGCTGCAAACAATACTCTCACCAAGGGGCTCAAATAGAGGTATTTCTTTCCAAAGTGCAATGTCCATAGTGCTCCTGTGTATTAGGAGGAAAACGTATTGGTGTAATTTCTATAAGAAATTGAACATGTAAATAAAATAACATTTCCTAACAAGTCTTTCTTAACTGCTCACAATATAAGCAAAAAACATCAACTACTGGCAATCAAACAATGCCATTGACTGCAAACACCTCACTGATTTACCTCATATGGCTTAGTTTCAGGTTTTTCTTTAGAAATATTAACTGGTCTACATGTTCTGGGAGTAGCAGACTGCGCTGAGCAGTCACTATGTCACCAGCGGTACTGAACATTTGTTCAGAGGGAACGCTTGTTGCCGGGATGGAAAGATAGTTTCGGGCCAATTTAGACAGAAGAGGGAGATCAACCTGCTCTTTCCACCACTGCAACACATCACCATGCAGATCCAAACAATCCCTCCCCCTGTACTTGGCAGTTTCCTCCTTCGCTCTTTCTCTTGAACTCTTCTTCTGTGCTCTTGGAGTGGAGAAACCACCAAACATTAGGTCCAATGCTGACTTCTTCATGGGAGGCTCTGGGTCATCATCTACAGAAGAGAAGAGAAGAATGTTCGACAATTCTGCAAGAATAACAACAAACTATTACAGATTGTAGTCCTAGGTTTCAGTCAGAACAAACCTTTTTCCTCTTCTTCTTTCTCCTCCTCTCTGTGGGAGCTCTGTTCATCCTCTGAGTTTGTTGCCTGTCTCTTATTCATCCTGGCATCCTCGTCTGCCTGAGAATAATGAGCAGATAATTTCTTTCAACTAAATCAGATAAAAAAAACATCAGTGTAAGGCAGAATAAACATAGGAGTGAGAATACTTAATGAACATAATTACCATATTCTCCACTTCGGCTGTTATCCACAGGTATACAGTGTCCCTACTATGGTCATCATTCAGGAATTCAAGTGCCTTGAAGCGGGGATTGAGCGCTGAGGCTTTCCAGAGGAAGTCTTGAATGTATGTGTAACGGGTGCTGAAGTCCTGTCGAAACCTATCCTTCATCTCCGAGATGACAAGTAGGTCACTGTCATCAGGGTCAAAATGCTCCTGTAGTTTTGCCAGGGTTGGCGCGATGATGGAAATAGTGGGTGTTTTTTCTTCACTGAGACACTTGGTTGCTGTTTTCAGTGGTGTTAGCAGCTTGATGACCTCTGGCATAAGGGCAATTTCCTCCTCAGTGAGGCTGGGCAGGCCCTCTCTTCGACCCCTTGACTTTAGCTTCCTTGCTGTCAAAGTCACAGCCGCCTGTTGCTCCCACAAACGCTCCATCATGTCCAAAGAACTATTCCACCTAGTGGAGACGTCATGAACCAATTTGTGTTTCAGTTTCAACTGGGATTGCACCTCATGCAGCGCCTCACAAGCTTTGGGGCTTTTGTGAAAAAATGTTACAAGTTTTCCTATTTTAACCAGGAGTGCAGAAAGAGTTTCAACCTTGAGAGCTTTTTGGGAGGATAGATTTAGAGTGTGCGCTATGCATCTGATGTGAGGCTCCATCTCTGCATTTGCCCCAGCGAGAAGCATGTTCCTTGCGTTGTCTGTGACCAAAGCAGGTTCCTTATCACTCAGTTTCCATTCATAGCAAACTTCACGCAGAAAAGCAGAAAGATTTTGTCAAGTGTGGATCTCATTAAATGCTCTAGTTTGCAGAACATGGTTTTTCATATTCCAATCTTTGTCAATATGATGTGCTGTGACTGTGATGTATGACTGAGTGGCACGGGACGTCCAGCCATCCATAGTGATAGCAACTCGTTGGGCATTACTCATGGATTCCACTACTTCTGTTTTCACTTTGTTGTACAGAGCAGGGATTTGTGTGTCGGTAAAGAACGCCCTTTGTGGTATTTTATACCTTGGGTCTAAAATGTGGACCAGTTGTTTGAATCCCTCATTCTCTACGACACTGTAGGGCTGAATATCCTTGCAGATAAAGTAGGATATGGCACCAGTTATGGCCTGGGAGCGGGCAGAGTTAGCTGCCAGAAATATGTTTTGTCCAAAGAAACTAGCGATAGACCTGCTGTTCGTGTCACCAGCTTTACTACCGCTCAGTGTGGCTCGTGCTTCGGTAGCATCCGAGGGAGAGGAGGGGGGAGCAGCCGCAGAGGTATCCACGCCGTGCCGTCTTTTCATGTGAGTCGCCAGGTTTGTCGTGCTGCCGACGTACTTGATAGCCGCACGGCATTGTTTGCAAATTGTGTGCGTCTTGTCTAGCTGACCTCCTCGCTTAAAAAAACCAAAATATTGCCACACGTTTGATTTATTATTATTATTGTTGGTCAAGATGGCGGCGTGTGCAGACGCAGCGGCTCGTAGCTCCCATGTTTACGTTTTTGTTTGTTTGTTTTTACTCGTTTCCACTTTTACTTCTCTTCTGGAAGCTCTGACACAGTACAGCAGGTCTGAACTGTGGAACTTTGGAGTACAGTTCGGACTTCACACACGCCCTAAACTGGACTATATTCCACCGGAGCTGCTACGGACCCCAGAACCCACCACCATCCCCCCACTGCTGCCAAGGAGACGGAGGAGACACCGTAAACAAAAGCGTGGCAAGAGAGCTGGCGTGCGTGCTAGGCTACAAGCTAACCCTCACAGACCGACTCTCCCCAGTCTCTTCCTCACCAATGCCAGGTCTCTCACCAACAAAATCGACGAGGTCCGTCTAAGGATAGTCTCTCGCCGGATGGACAGCTGTGTTACTGTTGTCACAGAGACCTGGCTGGATGACAACATCCCGGACGCAGCGGTGGAGATAGCGGGGCGCTCTCTGTTATGGGCAGACAGGACTGCAGCTTCAGGTAAGAGCAGAGGCGGAGGCTTGACGCTGTATGTACACAATGCCTGGTGTACAGCCACACGCACCGTCAGCACGTTCTGCTCTCCTGATTTGGAATACCTGGTGGTGAAATGCCGACCGTTCAAGCTGGTTAGAGAACTCTCGTCCATTGTTATTGTGGCCGCTTACATCCCACCGCGGGCTAATGCTAAGTTAGCATTAGAAGAGCTGTACTGCCTGATCAGCGGGCAGATGAACGACAACCCGGAGGCGGCCGTGATTGTGGCGGGGGACTTTAATCACGTTGAACTGAAGGCGGTGTTTCCCAAATTTCACAAGTACATAAAGTTTCCTACCAGAGACAGTAACATTTTGGATCAAGTTTACTGCAACATCCCTGCTGCTTACAAGGCTGTAGCAGCTCCACACCTGGGCATGTCAGACCACATCTCAGTTAAACTCATTCCTGCCTACAAGCCTCTGGCCTGCAGAACAAAGCCAACCACCAGGACAGATCAGATGTGGACTGAGGAGGCCTCCTCTGCACTTCAGGACTGCTTCGAGCTGACAGACTGGACTGTGTTCAGAGAAGAGGCAGACCTTGAGGAGTACACATCATCTGTATTGTCCTATGTTCAGTTCTGCACTGATGCTGTCCTCCCAGTCAAGACCATCACAGTGTTTCCCAACCAGAAACCATGGCTGGACAGCACAGTGCGGTCCCTGCTGAAAGCCTGGGATACTGCCTACAGATCTGGAGACAGGCTGGCTTATAGCAGGGCTCGAGCAGAGCTGAAGAAGGGAATTAAGCAGGCCAAGCTCCAGTACAAAAACAAAATTGAAGATCACTTCAATAACAACAACCCCCAGAACATGTGGAGAGGCATCAGAACCATAACAGACTACAAGCCTAACACTCAGCTCGCCAGCCACGACCCCACCCTGCCTGACACCTTAAACAGCTTCTTTGCCCGCTTCGACACATCAGGCAGCAGAGAAGTCACACACCTACCCCGGCTGGAGGAGCAGCACCAGCCCCTCGTCCTGCAGCAGCAACAGGTGACACCCACCCTGAGGAGGATCAACACCCGCATAGCTGCAGGACCAGATAAGGTGTCAGGCAAGACTTTGAGGACATGCGCTGACCAGCTAGCAGGAGTGTTCCTGGACATTTTCAACCTGTCCCTGCAGCTGTCTATGGTTCCTGAGTGCCTCAAGTCCTCCACCATCATTCCGGTACCGAAGAAGACATCCATCACCTGCCTGAATGATTACCGGCCTGTTGCTCTGACTCCGGTAATAATGAAGTGCTTTGAGCGGATTATTCTCAGGTACATCAGAGACTTCATCCCCTCGGACCTAGACAGCCTTCAGTTTGCCTACAGAGGGAATCGGTCCACAGAGGATGCTGTCTCCATCACCCTGCACACAGCCCTGACCCACCTGCAACAGCCCAACACCTACGTCAGGATGCTATTTGTAGATTTTAGCTCAGCTTTTAACACCGTTTTCCCAGACAAGCTGGCGCTGAAGCTACACGCAGTGGGTCTGCCAGCGTCTCTGTGCCACTGGATCAGAGACTTTCTCACCAGCAGGCCTCAGGTGGTGAGAATAGGGAACATCACATCATCCCCTCTGGTCCTCAGCACGGGCACACCACAGGGTTGTGTGCTCAGCCCAACCCTCTTCACCATGTTTACTCACGACTGTGCTGCCATACACCCCACCAACACAGTCGTGAAGTTTGCGAACGACACTACAGTAGTGGGTCTCATCTCAGATAACAACGAGACCCACTACAGAGAGGAGATACACCAGCTCACCCAGTGGTGTTCAGCCAACAACCTGGTGCTGAACACAGGGAAGACCAAGGAGGTCATTGTGGACTTCAGGAGGTCCAGGAAGACGGATCATGCCCCCCTCCTCATGGACGGAGAAGTGGTGGAGCGTGTGGACAACATCAGGTTCCTGGGCCTCCACATCACATCTGACCTCTCCTGGTCCATGAACACCTCCCGCCTGGTGAAGAAGGCACAACAAAGGCTCTTCTTCCTCAGGAAACTGAAACGAGCTGGACTCTCCTCTCGGTTGATCGTCAATTTCTACAGGGCCACAATTGAAAGCATCCTCTGCCTTAGTGTGACAGTGTGGTATGGTAGCTGCACGGCACAGGAGAGGAAACAACTGGCACGGGTGGTTAAAACTGCACAGGGCATCGTGGGCTGCCCCCTTCCTGACCTAGACTCTATATATGAAGGCCGGGTCAGGAAGAGAGCGAGATCCATCGCCACGGACCCCAGCCATCCGGGCCACAGACTGTTTGTACCGCTACCATCAGGAAAGCGGTACAGGAACATCCGCACCACCACCAACAGACTGAGGGGCAGCTTCTTCCCCAGAGCTGTTAGAGCTATCACCCCCAGCAGCCCCTCACTGCAGTGAGAGACTGTGAGAACTGTGAACCACTGCACACTGCACTTTACACCTACACCTCTACCTCCACCTGCACCTTCTGTGTACTCAACTTTTAGTTCACACATACACTTAACTAAATTATATACATTTTAGTATATTAGCACATTTCATTTTCATTGGCATATTTTATTTTCCCCTGGTACATTTTATTCCGTCGGTACATTTCACTGTGTATATTTTATTCTGCTTGTATATTTTATTCTGTTGCACATTTCACTTCCATATTCTATTGTTTATTGTTTAGTATATTTTATTGCCTTAGTATATTTTCATTCTGTTATATCTTTTAATTGCTTTACGAATATTTTTATTGCATGTTGGTTTATTTTATTTTATTGTAGTTATCTTAATTTTATTCTTTCTAGTCTTCTTATCTTTCTTACTATCTGTTCCTAACATGGGGGTTGCAATGAAAATTTCATTGACATGCTCAATGACAATAAAGACTCTTGAATAAATGTGTCATCTCATGACAGACGGGTCCATCATATAGTCGGAAGTTCATGACCGGCTACCTGTCTACACTGGGGCTGCATGTGGGAGAAGGTCGGGTTGGAAGAGCCCTAAGAGAGCTCCATCAGCCGTACCATGCATTCCGGCATCAGTACACCACAGTAGGTGGTGACTTTTTTTCGTTAACATGGCATGTCCTTTTGATCATGAACCCATGGATGAAGGTGCAGCAATACTGCGCAGAAAATTAAATATTCGTCAGGAGATAGATCACGCATAGATGTTCTTGCTTTTCCAGACAGTTATCTTTTTGAGCGGTACCACATCATCTACATACATAATCTAATCCGTCCTTACATTTGCAACTTTACCAGCCGACATCTCAGCAGATATTGTGTGTTGCGCTGCGTTTTTTTTTTTTTTTTTTTTTTTAAATGGGAGTTTTCTGTACAATGTCGGAGATGCAGAGCACTTGAGCAAGGCGACTGTATGCAGAACGGTGAGAAAAGTGTGCCTCGCCCTGAAACGGCTTTTACCAATATTTGTTGTTTTCCCTGGACAAGGGGGGGTTCCACAGGATTGCAGGTGAATGATGTAGAGATCAGTTAAATGAATTTTAAATTATACTTGGTTAATGACGTGCTGCAACCTCAGACTGGGATTAGTAATTTTAATTTCTTTTAGGATTTCCCAGTGTGATTGGCTGCATAGATGGCACACATATCCCCATCACAGCTCCTTCACATAATGAAGCAGACTGTGAATGTGAATAGGAAGTCCATTCACAGCATAAATGTGCAGGTACATGTGGATTGACCACTGTTTCTAAATGTTAAAGACAGCATCATAGTTGAACATCGGTCATTCTCTGCACTGTCAAGATCATATGTGATGCCGGATACATTATTTCCAATGTGGAGGCCAGGTGGCCTGGGTCTGTTCATGACTCAAGGATTTATTGCGAGTCTAACCTGAGCAACAGACTGCAACGTGGTAAGCAGCCTAAAGATTTGCACAATTCACTTGTCTCCCTCCTTTAATATACTCTAACTATACATTACAGGAGAGTTTGACGGCCTTCTGGTGGGTGACAGGGGTTACCCGTGCCAACCCAGGCTGCTGACCCCTTACCCTGACCCTGAACCAGGCCCCCAACAGAACTTCAATCAGGCTCACTGCAGGACGAGAGCCCGGGTGGAGATGACGATAGGCCTGCTGAAAGCCCGTTTCCAGTGCCTACGTCACCTGAGGGTGACCCCTGCGAGGGCCTGCGATATTATTGTGGCTTGTGTTGTTCTTCATAATATTGCTACTATTAGAGGAGAGCAACAACCTGCCCTACAAATGGACGACCCTGATGATGACCCCTTCCACCTGCCAGCTATGCAGGATGGCAGAGCAGTCAGAGACACCATATACCATAATCATTTCCGAGATTCAGTCACCATCATCACCACCACCACCACCACAGCAGTCAAATTAATCAATAATACACATTTCATTTGGTCTTCTTTATTTCCTACAAACACAAGAGCTTGTTTAGTTAATGTTCAGTTTTTTGTATTTTTATCAGGAGATAGATTTTGTAGATTTATTTTACAGGTAACGGAATACATAAGGAGGACATTAAATGATACGGTTGCACACAAATTCCACAGACTGAACCTCTGGTGTTTACTGAATATTCATCTCACTGTGTCAATCTGTGCAGTGGAAGTTGAGGGACCTTCCTGCTGCTGCCCAGCCATGCTCTGTTAAAAAGGATGAGAATGTGTTAATACTTCAGTGTAGGCTAAATGTCACACTCTATATTCCACCAGAATGTTAATAAATGTAAATGGGAAGGCAACTATCAGTAACATATGAAGATGTTACCTCTATTGGCCTTTCTGGATCCCCCTCTGTGAAGGCAGCAGTCAGAGTTTCGTTGTAGTCTTCATCCTAGATGAGTGATATGTTTCAGTATACTTAAATGGACCATTTTGCAAAATCTTTGGAGTATTGCCTACTTACAGTTACAAGGTCTGTTGTGGCTTGAGGTAGCTCCACCAGGCAGACAGTACCATCAGAATCTGTTGGGACAAACGGAGAAGAAAAAAGCCATGAAAGGAAAAATATTTTTATGAATAGGCTTTAAAAATATATATATATATATATATATATAGGCCAAGGCATATTACATTTTATGAGGGCACTTGTGTCTTGGGTGGTGGTTTCAGAGGATGAACTTCCTCCAGGGATTCCCTCAGCCACTGGCCTTCCTACATTCTGGCTGAGGGCCAGCTCCTCTGCCTCAGTTAGAGGTAGAGGTAAGATCGGGCCCAAAAAATCCAGCCCGACCCGACCCAGGCCCGCGAGTATTAAAGCCCGACCCAGCCCGAGCCCGACCAATTAACGTGATTTGCAGGCCCGAGCCCGAAGCAAACCCGAAATTTCATATTTTATTTGTGAGGACTCGGGAGGAGGGGAGATTTATGATAACAAATTAAAGCCTGTCTTTTGTAACGAAATCTAAGTTAAACAAGACTGTATAAACATTTACATCTTTTATATTTCTGTGTCTGCAGAGGTTACATAAACCGACAATTTTCCATCATTGACGGATTTTTTTAAGAGTTGACGGGAAAAATTTAAGGCCGTCCGTCATTTTGACGGGTTGAAAATTGGGCCATAAACAACAGCAGCAGTACGTCCTTAAGAATTTAGCGCTGCACTTTAAGAGAGAGAGAGGCAGAGAGACAAAGAAGAACAATGACGGATGGATAATAGACAGAGACGCAAGTTTTATCAGCGCAAGTTTCTGCAGCATTTTCAACAATCAATTTGAGGCTTTTCCACACCTCACTCTTACCGGTGGGTGTTTGCCTTTTCCATTCCCCTGTCTTTAGTTTATCCTTCACTTCTTGCTGCTCCATATCGGGGATACCAGCAGGTCAGATGCGGACTTGCGGAGGGGAAGAATTTTAAGAGGACGACGTTCACGTGCGCAGAGCATGCTCTGGCTCTGCGGCTCCTGTTTAGCCTTCTCTGTTTTATCCAAATTATTTATTTTATAACAAGTATTCCGTAGTTTAGTATCGTTTTAGTATACATTTTTATAAACATATATTTATTTAAAAAAAAAAAAAAGTCAGCGAGAGAGAAGCCCGACCCGACCCGAACGTAATGATTGACATTTTAGGCCCGACCCGGCCCGAAATTCGGGTCGGGTCGGGCTTGGGCTTGGGCTTGGGCTTAAGATCTTACCTCTAGTTAGAGGTGGTGCTGGGCCACCACCTGTTCTTCGTGCATCTGCCTTCTTTCTGTTGGCTGAGTAAAAGTTTGTGTTAGTTTAAATATAGGCTTAATTATTTAACATAACACGATATAGATGAGAACACTTCTTTTTTCATTCTTTTTTCACAATATACCCAATTTTACAATGAAAGGGAGCAGAAAGAAGAAAAAAACTTTATTTTATGTGTGTGAAAACAGCATTATGTTGGGGACAAAACATATAATATACTTTACAATGTAAAACATGATCAAAATGAGGTAGCTACCTCCATGAGATCATGCCGAGGTCTTACCTGTTTGAGCAATGTTTTTATATTTCATTTTAAGCTGCTGCCAAGTGCGCTTCTCCCCCGCGGGATTGCACCTAAATGAAATAAATTAATAGGCAACCATTCAAGCAGTTTTGCCCTGTAATATTATTGTGATTTCAAAGGACTACATTTATACTCATGCATTGACCCGAGCAGCAATGTTCTCCCACGCCGTCTCCCTCTCCTTCGCAGCTGCAGCGGTGTTGTACTTCCGTCTAAAAACATGTTCATACTCGACATGAGCGCATTAAAATGTCTAATTCCATTGCCGTGAAGTAGGCAGTCTTCCGCTTCCCCGTTGCCATGGTGACTCCTCAAATCGGGGTTCCATTGATGCTGTCTTTTTAAAGTTGTGGTGCACGCACTTAACTCCAGGTGAACCTACTCTGAGTTAACAAACTAACTCAAATCTGCTGTTGTGGAATCGAAAACTCAGAGTTTCCTATCTCAGAGTAGATCAACTCAGAGTTCAGGTTTCACTCAGAGTTTGGTCAACCTGCTTTGTGAAACGGACCCCAGATCGATAGATTGCTGTGACTAGCAAGCTAGCGTAGCTATGTTTGCTAACTCTCATTCCAAAACTTCCGGGTCACGTACATCCAACCAATTAAATATTAAAATCAAATTCATTCCTGTGGCCCGTTTTTCCATTTCGTATTTTTGATCTGATCCTAAAATTGAAATATTAAAAACCAGGCATTTTTTCGTTTTTTGTGTTAGATTAAAAAACGAAAAACAAAATAATCTGTCACTTTTTTATTTTTTCATTTTTGATTGCCAATTGAAAATAGAAAGAACGAATGATACACAGATTCTACTTGTTAATTAATTTTGTTTTTCTGTGTTTTAGAGGTCAACTATGGATACTCGGCTGCGAGAATTTTTGATTGAGCGCAAACTTGAAGATGTGATCCAATACCTTGAAGATGAGAATGTAAGCCACTGCATCTGCTGTCTTTGCTTGCTGTGTGTGTGTGCAGACACACTTCACAGACAGAATTTTCAGTTTTACAAATGGCCTTTCTGTTTTTACAAATGGAAAATTGTGTATTTACAAATGTGCAATCTATTTTCAAATACACATGTATTTGTAAAAAAAACAAATACAAGTTACAAATTAGAAATTTGTTTGTAGATACCAAACACGTGTGTAAATCAATGTCACACAGCTGACCAATTAGTAGCGTTAATAACGGAAATGGAGACAGAAGGGCAAAATGGAGAGAGTGAAGATTATAATGAGTTGTGCAGCACAATTTGTGCTTACAAACTGCGCTGCGCTGGATGGATGAAATCTGCTGCACTTATGTTTGCTGCAGCTTTTAGGATCTCCAGGTGAAGCTCGGAGCTTCCATATAAATACAGCAGCATTGGATTGAGTTGCTGGGAAGAACTAGGCCTATTTAAATCTCCTGCACACTAGGGGACCTATATGCCCATATATGACTCTCTAGTGGCTGGCCTGTCTGACTGCTGATTGACCACAGATGTGTGTTGTTACCAGGCGTTTAACCTACATATATATCTGCTACCTGCCACAAAATTTCTCTATGAGGAAGACCAGTTTGGTTGAAACCTTGCTTAACTTATTAAAGATTTCTGGAGCCTTAATTCACTGTGCGGATACTCTTCTCTTTTGGTTCTCTATTTAAATCTCCAGACACAGTAATGTAGCTTCCTATCAGTTCCAACAATTTCCCCAGCTGCCTCAGCAGCAGCTTCAACCCACGTCTTTCGTACCACAGTCGATTCCAGTTTCATACGCCACACAGCTTCCTGGTGTCCCCTTGAACCCAAGCTCCTCTTTGCCTGTAGCTTCTGTACAACAAACAGCAAGCCCAAGGTATCCCTCACGTATTGAGGGCCCCTCATTCCCCTATTTTGTTCATAATGACCCTCACGAGTTCACGATGTTGAAGATGGCTTTCACTAACCTCCTACCAGCTGAAGAACCTGAACTGTACAAATTTCACATCCTGTTAGATCATTTGTGCCTACCCTCTGCACGTCATATTGCCCTTTCCTATGCCCACGATAGACAACTTTTCACCATGGCATTAGCTGCCTTAGAGCATAGAGTATGGCCAACCGCATCAATTAGCCCTGAAAGAGATACAGACCATGTTAAGCCTCCCCAAAGTGGCCCGAGGAGATGCTGAGGGGTTTCAGAATTTCGCAGTGAGAGTACGGTCATTAGTCGGCATGTTACAGTCTCTCAACTCAACAGAGGGTGCTGCAGAACTAGCTTGTGCTTCACATGTTCAGCGATTGTTGAGCAAACTCCCAGTAGAGTTAGTTTCTGCCTTTGCTAGACATGCCTGCTTGGCCTCACCTAATGCCCACTATAACCTGGTGGACTTCTCAGCATGGCTGGAAGGAGAGGCGGAATGTCAAGCAGTTGTAGCACAAGCCAACAACCTTCAAATTGCTACCCCTCACCTCCAAAGAAGAGATCCAAGCCAAAGGTTCAAGTCTCCATCAGCTACCATACTCCATGGAGCTGAGCGGAAGTCACCACATGGAGACACTGCATCAGGACAGCTACAACCCCAAATGAGGTACCCATGTGCATACTGTGAATCAACATCCCATTACCTGACAAACTGTGCCAGCCTAAAGGACTTGAGCACAGATAAAGTGGCGAATGGCTGAGGGATCAAAACAGGTGTTGGAAATGTGCTAGAACTCATAAAGCAGCAGAGTGCACTTTGAGAAAACCTTGTCCCAAATGTAATGGCCAGCACTTGGGCATTCTGCATAATGTTAATAGAGGATCAAATGAATCCAAAGTGTTATACCTGAACCCACAAAGTATGTCACCTAAAGTGCTACTTAAAGTAGTTAAAGTCAGACTTTACCACAAGAGTCCACAAGAGTAAAACCTTTGATATCTATGCCATATTAGACGATGGATCCGAGCGCACAATGTTATTACCTGGAGCCGCAAAGTAACTTGGCTTGGAGGGAGAGCCAGAAAACCTTGAGCTGCACACAGTGAGACAGCAAACAGAGATGCTGGAAGGAAAAAGTGTACACCTCAAACTAGCTCCCATATCATGCCCTGAGAACAAATTCTCAATCAACAGCGCTTTCACCTCTGACACAATCATGTTTGTTGAGCAGAGTTATCCCATAGACAGACTCAAGCAACGCAACCCGCATTTACATGGCCTCCCACTGAGCTCCTTCTCTAAAGTCCAACCACATATACTCATTGGATCAGACAACCCCTTCCTCATCACACCTATCGAGAGAGTCCAATATGGTCCAAAAAGGAGCACCAGCTGCAGTGAGGACAAGGCTTGGATGGGCTCTACAAGGTCCTTCCTCCCTTGGTGAGTCACTTGAGTCTACACAATGCCTCTTCACATCACACGCAAACCCATACGCCGAACTGAAACACCATGTGGAGAGACTGTGGCAAGTTGATGTACTCCCATTCAGGAATGAGAAGGTGATTACTAGATCCAAGCAGGATGAGGAAGCTATTGCCCTTTTGAATGCCAAAACCATACGAGTCGACACAGATGGAACCAAGCGGTATGCAACCCCTTTGCTCAGAAAGAAGGATTCACCCAAACTGAAAGCCCCACCTGAGTCAGTAATGCCCCTTTTGCAGCGATCGGAGCGTAAACTAGAGAAGAACCCTGAACTGATTGACATATACAATCAGGAAATCAGCAGACTAAAGCAGGCAGGTTATGTTACAGAAATCAACCCCACAGAGCAACTTACGGATCCACAAGAGTCATGGTACATTCCTCATTACTTAGTGGAACATAACAAGAAACACCGTGCTGTGTTTAACTGTTCCTTTACATATCAAGGCAAAGCACTCAATTACCAACTTCTTCCCGGTCCGACTTTAGGCCCCTCACTAATTGGTGTTCTGCTCCGTTTCCGCCAGCATAGAGTTTCTATAAGTGGTGATATAAAAGCCATGTTCCACCAAGTACGGCTCTTACCAGAAGACAAGCCCCTCGTCAGATTCCTGTGGCGTGATATGAAACGTAGAGAAGCCCCCACAACCTATGAATAGCAAGTGCTCCCATTCGGCACAACATGTAGCCCCTGCTGTGCAACATATGCTGTCCAGAAACATGTACAGGACCACAGTACTGGCAATGAGGATGTGGTTGAAACTGTGTTGGAATCATTGTATGTTGATAATTGCCTTAAATCACTTCCCTGCCCCAATGCAGCAAAGAAACTCCTTCTCAAGACAAGGGCTCTGTTGTCCTCTGGTGGATTTGAAATCAGGCAATGGGCAAGCAACTTCCCATCAGTTGTTGATCACCTCCCCCCTGCTGCCAGGTCAAACAGTGCTGAGCTCTTGCTAAAGCAATACCAGACAGATCCTATAGAGGGTGCACTTGGGCTGACCTGGCACTGTGTCACCGATAATCTGGGCTATAAGCACCGATCTGTCCCATACCTGGCTCAAACAATGAGGAATGTAATAATACATTTTATTTGTTAAAAGCGCCTTTCAGGACACTCAAGGACACTGTCTATCACAAGAAATATCAAACAACAATATGAAAAAATACAATAAAATAAAATAAAATATACAAGTGACAAAACAAATTAATGTGTACAAAGTGCTGGCTTCGCAATACGACCCTTTTGGGTACATCATCCCCTTCACTACCAGAGCCAAAGTCCGTCTTCAGCAGCTCTGGGTGAACAACAAGCAATGGGATCAGCCTATACCTTGTGGTAACCTGCAACAAGCATGGAATGAATGGGAAAGTGAGCTCCCTAGCTTGGCCAGCATATCCTTTTCTGTGATGCTTCAGAAAAGGCATATGGTTCTGTGGCATACATGAAATCGACAAACCAGATGGGGAAAACCAACATCTCATTTGTGATGGCTAGATCACGTGTAGCTCCTCTGAAACAACTGACTGTACCCCGCTTGGAGTTATCTGCCGCCCTGACAGGAGCTCAGCTAAGCAAACTGATCAAATCTGAGCTGACAGTACCTATTGACAAAACATTTCTTTGGACTGACTCCATAGTGGTGCTAACCTGGCTTCAATCAGAGTCCTGCAGGTACAAGGCTTTTGTAGCCAACAGGATTGTTGAGATACTCGAACTCACCTCAGTCAGTGAATGGAGATATGTGGACACAAAACAGAACCCTGCTGATGATATCACCAGGGGTCTGCCACTGAAAGAGTTAACTAGCACACATCGATGGCATAAAGGTCCTGGTTTTCTGCATCTCCTCCCTAGTCAGTGGCCTTTCAGTCCTGCACCTCCTCAAGAGGTAACCACAGAGTTAAGGAAACCCCTTTTTTGCGGCCTCACACAACCCACCAAGCCCTTTGACCTACCATATCCAAAGGAGCACAGTACTTGGACAGATCTGATCGATGCCACATGCCAAACAATACAAAACTCACCCTGTCCTTCAAAGTCTGACCCTCCTATCTTGGTTACAGAAGCAGAAACTCTACAACTCTCTCATGCCCAATCTGAGAGTTTCACAGAGGAATTCCAGGCACTGAAATCCAAAAGAGAAATCCCCTTAAATAGCCGTCTGCTACCTCTCTCCCCCGAATTTGATAAAACCCTGCAAGTAATTAGAGTCGGTGGCAGACTCAGACAGTGCAATGACCTTGATATTGATACAATGCATCCAATAGTACTTGACCCTAAACATCCTCTCACACAGCTCCTGATTAAGGATTATGATATTAGACTCTTCCACCCAGGCCCCGATAGAGTGTTTGCAGAAATACGCCGTGCCTATTGGATCCTCAGAGGCCGCCAAGCTATCAAAAAACATCAGTGGTCATGCTGAATGCAGGAAATGGTGAGCAAAACCGGTCAACCCAAAAATGGCCGACCTTCCCCCCTCCAGGCTGAGGCTATGCAAACCCCAGTTCTGGTCTACAGGAGTAGACTGTTTTGGTCCCTTACAAATTAAAGTGGGGCATTGGGTGGAAAAAAGATGGGGAATACTGTTCAAATGTATTACCACCAGATGCACTCATATTGAACTGTTGCACAGTCTGGATTCCGACAGTTTCCTCATGTCCCTCTGACGTTTCATGGCAAGAAGAGGACGTCCTCATGAGCTCCTTTCTGACTGTGGCACTAACTTCAAAGGAGGAGACAGAGAGCTGAGTGAAGCATTCGCAGCCATGAACCCGAATCTGAGAGAGCATCTAGGTAAAACTAAAATAGGGTTCCTCTTTAACCCTCCACATGCTTCACATTTTGGGGGAACCTGGGAAAGGGAAATCAGGTCCATTAAAACTGCTCTTAGGGTGACAGTGGGAAGTCAGACTGTGTGTGAGGAAGTCCTACATACAGTCCTGGTGGAGAGAGAAGGAATCCTAAACTCCAAACCAATTGGATATGCATCCTCCGACGTAGCAGATCCTGATCCTGTTACCCCAAATCTTTTGCTCATGGGGCGGCGGGATTCATCTCTTCCACAAGCTGTTTATGCTGACACAAACCTCATTGGACGAAGACGCTGGAGGCACAGTCAAATACTCAATTCTGGTCGTGCTTCATCAAAAATTACCTTTCAAACCTACAGGTACGACGTAAATGGCAAACAGTCACCCAGGATCTGAAGGAAGGAACAGTGGTGCTGTTGATGGACCCACAACTGCCCAGAGGTCTGTGGCCTGTAGGTTAAGTGTCACGCCTCATTCCCAGTCATGATGGAAAGGCCTGAACTGTGGAGGTGACATCGAAGGACAAAAAGTATGTGAGACCGGTTGCTAGACTGGTCGTTCTGTCATCAGTTGAACCAGATCCCAAGGACTGACTTGTGATTTGCTTATTGTATTCAAATGTACCATTTGAAGGGGTGGCTGTTAGAAATCCCAAGTCTCACTCAGCTGCTCAGCCTGCCACTCAAGCACTGACCACTCCCTCCAAGGTTATAAAACCCCACCCTGTGGGCCTGTCTTGCCCTTTTTCCCTCCAAACCACTGAGACAGGACAAAGGAGCACCTGAATACCTGCCAGATTGGTGATGCATTACTGATGTAAGTCATTGAACTTAAGTTGACCTAAGTTATTTGACATTATTTATGTTCTTGTTATTGTTTGTATCACTGGTGATACTTTTCCTTGAATCCTTTAGACTAAATCATCCACCAATCTTCTGATGGAAAATAAATAAGTGAAATGGCTTTCTGGATCCTGTGTTTGAATGTGCACACCACATCTGATGTTCAATGAGCCGCTGAGAACACAGACAAGACACTTTTACAAACTGAATTGCCAGCACACGTTTTTAGTATCTTGTGCGAACAAATTAGTATTTCATGGCCACAATTTATTTATTTATTTTTTTACCATATCATCAGAGGGGCTCCGTAACTAACAGCTAACAGCACACTCACAGACCATCATGACCACGCAGAAAAAAAACAGATGAATAAAATCCCTGAAGAAAGCAAAATAAGGCACCTCTATATATAATCTTAAAAACAAAGAACAGAGAAAAAACAAGATCAATAAATGAAATATGGACATAAATTGCACAGGTTTTTACCATATCATCAGAGGGTCTCCGTAACTAACAGCTAACAGCACAATCACAGACCATCATGAAGAAGACCACGCAGGCCTGCGCACTTCAATCAGATGTCACTTTCTGTCAGAGAGAGACAGAGAGAGACAGACAGACAGACAGACAGACAGAGACAGACAGTGCAAGAGAGGTTGACATGGTAACTGTGGGCCCGGGATGCACCGCTACAGTCTTCCCGACCACGTTTGCAAAGTTTCGATGAAAACAAATGCTGGTCTGCAGTGCACACTGCCACTATGTGTTTAATTTTAAATTTAAATTTAAATTAACAGGTAATTAAAAACAAAATTTTCTGACCTGCATGTCGCCAGTTCAAATGCATCAAATTCACACATTGAGGTTCATGCTCTGGCAGCTATCCCGGTGCTGAACCGAGTGACAGTTACAGTACTACTCCGAGCGGAGCCGCAGCCTCTGCATTCTTGTGGCTTGTTTGCGAATTGCTTGTAAATGCTGTAAACAACAGAACAAGGTTGGGTTGGGACGCGTTAGTTGACACAGTAAAATGAGTCATTTAACCTTGTAACTTCAGTAACGGGTATAAAATAGTTACTTTAAAATAAATTGAATACAGCGCTGTAACATGTTACTGTTTACAGATATTGATGGGACAAATCTAACCCCATAGATGTATAGGTTATTTACCTGAATGAATGGCATGAAACAGAACTGTGACAGAGCTTTGTCAATGAAATCCCCAGCGAAGAATCCCTCATCCTTCACTTCTGCCAGAAGCGTGATCCAGGGTTCGATTCCTTCTTTTCTCATCACTCCCCACCAGCTCTCAATTCTTTGGTTGGCGGAACTTGCTCCTGTAATGTAGCTTCCCCCCGCTGCTCTGTCATCCATATCATGTCTCCGTAAATACCGCTGAAGGTCTCTGACCACCACGTTCTCAGTGCCCATGTCAGTTTGTACGAGCCTTGGGCATCCCCCACAGCTCTCCACTGCTTCCACAAAGTACCCCCCAATAACTTTCGGCTTGCTGTTAGTGAAGGCGGCCCGCAGCCAAATGATGTTGCGTGAAAACCCGGCGATGCAGCCATTAATACATATACCATATGGCTCCAGTTTGTCATACGAGTCTATGTGCCACACAAAGTTGGGTCCCTGAGCAAAATATTGCCTCCTTCTGAGACGTCTGGTCTGGCGAACCTGGGAACCGATGGGGTCCAGTAGAGAGAGGAGGATCCTGACGTCTTCTCTTCTGATTGAAATGCCGTGTTGTTTACACTTCGTAAACATCCACCTGTAACCGTGATCCTTTCCAGGGCCTTGTAGTTGGTTAACAATGAAATCTATCCCGGAGTCCAAGTTGTACATTCGCCAGTAAAGCACCTGGCTCTCAATATCCCGTTCAAATGTCTTTCTGTAATGATGGTTCCTTGCAATGCCAGGCTTTTCAGAATGTCCTTGTAGCTCATTCCCAGCCTAAAATAAAATTCCAGCAGACTGTCCCTGTCCATCGGGTCGCTTTAGCCCCTCTAATGCCTCTTCCTTAGACCCCACAGAGGGTGCGCTGGAGCTGTCTGTGCGCACATTATACCTATTTCATGGCCACAAATTGTTTGAACGGATTAATATCTTGAGGGAATGAATTACTATCTTGAGGGAATGAGTTACTATCTTGAGCGAACGAATTAGTATTTTGTGGGAAAGGATTACTATTAGTATCTTGTGCGCATGCTTTATTTATTTATTTTTTTTACCATGTCATCTCCAGGGCTCCGTACACCTCAGTTCACAAATAGAACACATCACAATTATTTCAGTTCGAGTTCAGTTCGTTACCAATGAATTGGATTTGTCTCTTTTCCTTTTGTTTCAGGCTTGTTTTTATGATGATCCATTTTTTGTTAACAGTTGCAGGTAAGATATCGTTCCGTCCATGCATACTTTGCTATACCCCATACTTATACGACTAGAAAACACATTTACCTCCTTGACTTAGCGTTTTAGCACGGTCGAAAACTGTTCGGCTTCCATTCATTAATTAACAGGTATATATGCGGTCCACTCCCGATGGAGGACAACCCCGTGGCCACACCCACACAGTCATCCCGACTCTCACAATCATCAAAACAAAGAAATCATATTTTGGCTCCAACAATATTAATATATACAAAAAACATAACTAGAACAAAGAAAAAACAGATGAATAAAATCCCTGAAGAAAGCAAAATAAGGCAACAATATATATATAATCTTAAATACAAAGAACAGAGAAAAAACAAGATCAATAAAATATGGACATGAATTGCTTGAGAAATCCCTGAAGAAAGCAAAAAAAAAAAAAAAAAAAAAAGGCCAACTCTATGGAGCATAAAATAATTTCTTGTAGTAAACTATTTTTCACCCTGGGTTTTTCACCCTGTTTAGAACTGGCATTAACATTGGACTTTTCTAGCCTTCACTGATGCAAATTCATCAATTACATCATCATATGAAATCTGTTGTGCAACTGTATGATTGATGCTGATGATGGCAGGTCCACATGTCACGCTCCTGTGACATAGTGGACCTGAGGTATGTTTTAATAAGCTTTAGCTTGGAAAAACTCCTCTCTGCTTCAGCTACTGTCACTGGGAGGGTCAAACCTATTCTGAGTGCAGTCCACAGATTAGATTTCTGCGAGCTCTTTCTCATGGATGAAAGTCAGCAGCTCAAGCAGAGTCATGGACTTTGATGGGAGGTCAGGTCCCAGGTCCCTTAAAGTGCAGTGTAGTTTGCAGGATCTGTTGTCGTGAGAGGTGAGCAAATAACTTTCATGTTTCTAGTCTGTGAGGCCCGAGCTTGTTAAATGAATTGTCCTCTTAGAAAAGGCTGTTGTTTTTCTCAGAATAGACTAACCAGCTTCTGGGAATCTTTTCACCACTAACCAATGTCTTTTTGAAATACTGGTGATGACAACTTCTTCCATCCAACTCATTCCTGGGGAAAGCAAAGTCAGCAGGTACCTCACTTGGTCCTCTACCAACCAGCTGTCTCTGAATTCTGTCAGTCAGAACTGAAGGCCAGTTCGCAGTGTCAGCAGACAGAGACTCATCCTCAGGCACAGGATTTGGTGGGATTTCTAATTGAGGCATTTCTAACAAAGAGGAAATGGTATTGTCATTAGTATACATGTTATTCACAGCATTTATAGTGTTTATAAAAGTAAAAAAAATATGCAAAAACGCACACACACACACACCTGAGGACTCCTGCAACGAACATGTTGCTGAGGTGGTAGATGTCTCCTCACCAGACTCCAGGACCATGTCTGTGGCTGCTGTGCAGGTGTCTGACTCCTCGTTTTGGCCAGTGGGTGCTCCAGCCCCAAAATATTTCAGAATTGCCCCTGAATTTGCAATTAAGATACAACATGCAAGTTAGATCACACTGACATCACACATGCACATTTTATTATCATTTGTTAACATTCTATTAACTAAGCATAACATACTACAAATTATTTAAAAAGCTATATCACATGCAGCTTACAAAATGCCATATCAATGTATGTTAGAAGTTATTTAACTTAGCATATAGCGTATAGGAATAATAAAGTCCACAGTCAGGACGGCTGTGTGAATTTGCACTTGCTGTGTTGCAAACACAAACTAGACTAGGTTGCCCATGGGTGAAATTAGTTGCATGACATGATGCCTTAGTTCTAATAGTTGCTAGTTCAGCAAAAGTAAATATCAAATACAGTCGTCTTCTGTAGCTTAGCAACATATTAGCAAGAGGATAATAAATAGCCGATAGCCTACCGTCCCTCACAATGCTCATAGAAACCTGCATACCTTTTTCTTTTGCCCATTTCTCTTCTTCTTTTTTTCTTTTTCGAAACTGGGCACCTGATGGCTTCATTGGTCTTTTAGTTTAATCCATGATCGTCATTTAAGACACGACTCAATAACATGACCTTTCGCATTACTTTTTGCTAACAGTCAGTCACGTGACATACACAAATTTATGTAGATTTTTTATTTTTTTGCATTTTTCACATAACCCAATCAACTATGTGTAGATGTGGGTCTATGTTAATTAGTGGCATGAGGCAATGCACGAGCCACTCACCTCTATAGCTCAAAGAGCTATTGTAATCTCTCACATTTTTTTTCTTGTTTTTCATATTACGCCAGAATTTCGGCGCGTAACTAGTCCCGCAGCTTTGAGAAAACCTTCGCAAACTATATGTCAAAACGTGCGGCTCGATTGGGAATGGTGTGCTATGTACTTAGGATTCGATAAGAAATTTCAGCCTTTTTCAAGTTTCCGCTGCCTCGCCATACTTTCTCCTAGAGACTTCATTCAAACTCTAAAACATAGATAATTTTGTCGGCTCAAATGAACCCTGGCTCACTTTTTGATATCTCTTACGGTTTTCGAGCTATGACCATCTGAAGACCATAAAGTTTCTCAAAAATGCTTGTGTCTCGCAGCCTGCCACAGTCTGTCTTTTTAAATTGACCATTTACTAATTTTTCTAAAACATATCTCAACACCAAACACACGTACATCTGGCCCAGACTTCTACGCTTCTCACAGTCTAATCGTTTTTTTGATAGCAGCTGCCGTTTTCTCACAATCACAAGTTGTTCGGGAGAAACCGACAGCAAAAAGGAGAAGCTCATAGTAAAACTCATTCTCCATGTCGTTCTCCATCATGTCATAGCACAAGCAACGCTGTATTCTTTCAGCCAATCTTACAGCTTCTATGCAAGAACATGAACAGGAGTCAGGTAATAACTTATATGTATAGCCCTGAAAAAAAGCCACATTCAGAGCTACAAGCAGCAAGCCCCCCTTCACTCTCCACAGAAGTACAGAAAAAATGGAAAAAAAAAATGAAGCTGCACTGCAATTAGCTACCACATTCTCTGGTTTAAATAGCCCATTTATATTATTTTATATTAGGCCTACTATATTAATATTCTTACAGTAATATTTAAACTTTTTACCACTCATGTAGACACGCTGATTTGCAATAAAGTTGAAGTGGCCTGTTAATTTTTTTCCAGAGCTGTAAATGCACACACACATGATCTTTATGAAGTAACAAACTTTTACATGCACATTTAGCCATTTTATATGTTATAAAGATAGTAACATACTATTTAAAGACTTTGGTCCTACTTAAGACAGGCTGTATCGAATGAAAAATTTTTTTAAGTTATCTGTCTCAACCAATAATGACAAAAGTATCAAAAAGTATTGAAATACATGTTGGTATCATGACAACACTAGTAGATATTGATACATATACCACGATTTGATAATCAATAATTTTATTGAAATATGCAATACATCTGATTGGCTACAGACACTTCCCTGTTGAAAAAAAATTATTTGTGGCTCGAGACACGGTAGAGGAGTCTCTCCCATTAACTCCCATTAATTAAAAGTATGTAAATTGTCCCTTGAAATGACCTTCAATTATGTTTTAACTAGTTAAAACAAGGGAGAGATATCTTGAACTGAAATTGTAACTGAATGTTTAGTATAGATCAGTGTTTCTCAATCCTGGTCCTGGAGTACCACTGCCCTGCATGTTTTTGATGTTTCCGTGCTCCAACACACCTGATTCAAATGCTCAGCTCGTTACTGGGCTCTGCTGAGGCCTGATAACGAGCCATTCATTTGAATCAGGTGTGCTGGAGCAGGGATACATCTAAAACATGCAGTGCATGCAGGGTCTGAGTTCAATCCTGTACCACCTGAGCAAAGAGCCAAAGAAGATGGCTGGAGGTGTAATAACCCGCGGACCAAAATGTCCGTTGTTTTTGGTTTTGTTTTTTATGTTTTTCATTTGTTTTGATACAGCAGGAGGATTTAACGTTTAGTTTTTTGCACATTTTCTTCTATAAAATGTTAAAGTTCATAACACTGTTCATAAGCGGATTTATATTAAGGTGTTTCTGGTGTTGACAGATCAAACCGACAGGGAGAGAAATCATGATGCATTGACAGGGGACATGGAATTAATTAGAATTTTACAGGATATTTTTATTTATTTATTTATTTTATTTGTTTTCAGGGATAGACTATGACTAGGAATTATGTCACATGCATAACCTGGAACATCAATGGCTGTGGAAATCCTGTAAAAAAGAGGGAAGTTCCAACTAAAACGGGGCTGGGTGGGGCATATTTTTCACAATTACTTCTCTAGTAAAAGGAATGGGGTAATCATACTGGTGAATAAAAACCTGAGCTTTATTTTACTTAAGGAAGTTAAAGATGATGAGGGTAGGATGATATGCATACAGGCACTGATACATGGGACTAAGATGACGATCTACAACATCTATGCGCTGAACAGGGGATACACAAACTTTTTTCATGAAGTAAATAAGACACTGGGTGAAACAAAGGGCCAGATAATACTGGCAGGAGATTTTAACCAAGTCTCAGATCCCTTTTTGGACAGGAGCAAACTTAGTGGTCCAACAGTATCTAAGGATAGAGCTGCAATACATATGATCTGTGGAAATGGGATTGGTGGACATATGGAGATTAATAAATTACAATGACAGGGAATATACCTTTTTTCACATTGCCACCAATCTTATTCCAGGATCGACATGTTTTTGATATCGAACACCATAAATAAACAAGTCGTTAACTCCAAGATTAATGCAATGGCTCTTTCAGACCATGCAGCAGTTGAGCTTATTATTGATTTAAATACTTGTCAGGAAGTGGGGACTAAGGGGGAATCTATGAGGGAGATCAATGGGTTGAACCCAAATGCAGACACTCAGGGCGCAGATATAATTTTAACACAAAACTCTTGCTACTAGGGAAAACACACACTAGGGTAAAGGGTTACACAGAGAACAAAGACAACACAGGGAAACTTTGAATAAACAAAACTCAGAACAAACACTGACAAAGAACGTGAGGTGGCTAGACAAGACGATACTAGAACACACTAGGGCTAGAGCAGGACTAAAGACAAACACTGACTAACATGGACAACGGGATGGCATGAAATACATGAACTGTGGCATGGTGAATAACAAGGAAACTCTAACATGGGCTGAGGTCTGACAGAGACAAAGACGTAACTTGACAACACGTACTTGGACCAGACAATACCAGGATAAAGACTCACAGGGTAAGAAAGGTAACACAGACAACACTAAGGACGGTGGAACACTACATAAAATAAGACATGAACATTACAAAGACAGGAACAAGACAATAGACAAACTTACTACAACTGTGGCAACGCAATGTTGCATGTGCATGTGTGTGTTTCAAAAACAGTGATGGGTGAAATGCAGAGAGTAATTTCCCAGTTTGGGATCAATAAAGTGAATAAAAAATAAATAAATAAAAGAATGGGAAGCATCCAAAGTGTAAATTAGATGGAAAATCATAGCGCATTCATCTAAAAAGAAAAAAGAGGATATGAGGAGAATTAAGGAACTGGAATCTCAAATTAGAAGCCAAGAGATAACGCTATCAGAAACCTTTTCAGAGAAATTATACCGAGATATATGTAAGCTTAAATTTCAACTTCAAAAAAAGAAAGAAATTTAAAATAAAAAGTGGAATATGCATTATTCAGACTGGGGACAAATTTCTACAAGGGAGGTGAAGAGACAGGCAAACTGCTTGCCATGATGATATCCTTATGTGGTGAAAATAGTTTATTTATATATTTTTGAATTTAGAAACAGTGTAGTTGCAACCCAGTAGAAAATTTAAGCCATTTAAAATTTCAAATAAATTGCGTAGTATAAATTCACAATGATTCCGGTAGATCCAAACATTTTTTGAAGCCATTTGATCTTAAAGGTGTAGTTTAAATGTAATAGATTACGATTTCTAACCCTCCCTCTGCTCACTCTCTAAATCTTTTTTAAGGTGATGGTGTCTATTTTTCCATATAAATTTGAGAAGTTGTTAATTTCTTTACAAAAATTATCATTAACAAAATGTGAAAATGCAGGAAAAACAAATCTTGATCCACCTTCAGCCTTCGATAACACTCTTCCAAAAGTGGAGGGGTCTCCTGAAGCCACATGTTAAGAATTGACTTGGTCTTCTTAATTTTAGGAGTAAAAATTAGTTCATGTGAGCCACCTTCTTTGAACTATGAATACCTAAATGTTTAACATTCTATTTTACAAGAATAATAAACATACATACATGCATAGATTGCATCTATTTGCTGTTTTTAGCATTCATATTTTATTTTGAAAACCGGACATGGTCGCATATATATCCTCACACTAACTTTAATTCCGATGCAGTTTGTGAAACTGATGTATACGTGATGCTCTGGTACTGTTGAGATTTCAAACCTTCTCATCTCATAACACTTTCAGACTGCAACGTGAGAAATCTGGAGGAATAAAGTCACTGACTCCCCGACAGCTCGCTGTGGGCCGTTTCAGTGCATTTGCCGTAAAAGTGTGCATACGCGTGCACTCCAAGTTTGATCACTGACGACGAATGACAATAATGTTAGATTAATGAGTGCATCATCCCTCCCGCTACGGTTCCGGTGGAGGAGTGACCATCGGTGAGTGGAGTTTCCATGGGAACGCCGAGGAACTGGTCATACTCGCCATGGATGTGGTTCCACGTAAACTGGGCTGGAAAAACGATATACGCCAACGCGTAGTGACACCGTCAGCAACGTTTGGAGCTCGCAGAGAAAAAGGAAACGCATGCTTGAATCTGTCCGTCATGCTAGCTTTAATAGATAAAAATGGGAAACGGAGCGAATATTCGTAGTGCGGAAGTGTAATGTGACGATAACATTACTGACCCAGAGCGCTTTTGCGTGACAACGTGGCGTTTAACAGCCAATAAGATTTTTTCAAAAAGTAAGTTACTACTATGTCTTACTTTTTATTGGTTAGAGTCCCCTTTAGGGTGTTGGTGATTGGGTTGCTGAAAACAAGGCCTGCCCCCTTCACATTGTTAACGTAGAGTGCCAACGCGGACAGATCTTGTACGTTCAAGCGGCGAAGGGAGGTGTTGCGAGAAGCTGCAAAGAAAACGGTGAGTTCATTTTATTTCTTACCTCTAGAAGATTGCACTCTAGAAAGAACAGTTACAGCATTCCCTCAAGCTTTAGAGGCATACTTGTAACACCGTGCGGGTAGCTCATCTGCTGAACTTGCAGCAACATGAAGGAAAAAGTCCGAAAGTGTGTTTAATGATGGAATTCATGTAGACTTTAGGGATAACTTAGGAAAAAATAAGACACTACATACATGCTTGTCACTGTAGTAGTGTCTTATTATGTAATTTTGATGACTTGTCGATTTTAATGTTAACGAGAAAATAGTCGTGGATTGTATCTTATTTTATTCAATCAATCTACACGCATGCTTTAACAAATGGGGGTTAATGGTGACTTTATTGTATAAAATTAATTTAATGTATAAAAAATGTTCTTTCGGCCGATCACAGAGACTGTGAGTGGAATGATGAACAATGATCTTTCTCCTGTACTGTTTTGCCAGTACAAGAATCTGTGCTTAAGGATTTTCGGAAGTTTCAGTACGTATATGGGCAGTTGCAAAATTAGTACATCAGAAATCAATGTTTGTATGACTAAAGACATGATTATTTGTACCAAGTAGGATTTCGTAGTGTCTGTTGTACCTGAACCCGTTGAAGTTGTTGAAAGTTTCGAGTTTCTCGGTACAATTCTGACAGCAATGTTAGTGTAAAAACCAAGCATATTTAAACTAAAGAAATGCACAAACCATTTCATCACCTCAGTAGACTCGAGAGCTTCATAACTAATCATGATTAAAATAATTAACAGCCAATAAATGCACGTTTTCCACCTGTCAGTTTGAACGGCAGGTTCAGGATGAAGCTGGTTTCATCAGCTGGCACAGCCAGCAATAGATCTGACAAACCGCGGATTCTGAGTGACCTGTGTGCTGTCGGGAGGAGGGATGGAGGATACACCTCTCAGTCTTTATTCCGTCAGTTTTAGAGTTTGACCTCTGGGGGGCACTGCAAGATGGGGCGGTGGTCTTTTATTTCACAGAACATTTCAATCAACATTGTTTTAAAGAGACGGAGCTGCGAATCCTGCTTCTACACATTTTTTTGTCTGTTTTATACTTGAAGTATTTTATGTTTTGGATCAGTGCTCTCTGTTCTTCAGTGTCCTGTTACCATATTTGTTTTTGTGTTAAAGGTTCTCATGCTGCTTATATGTTTTGGTGAGCAAAAGACATTTTCACCTCAGTGGACAAATCAGTTCAGTGTATTCTGTTATATCCTCTTCAATAGAGAGCGATTTTTATTTTCTGTCTCTCTGCATTTGTGTCACCCCACCATGCTTTCCTCTGTTTTCTCATTTTATTTCCTTCTGCCATTGTTTTTGTTTCCATCCCAACTCCAGCCAGTCAGTTATGAAGATGCTGCTGAAGTCACTAGCGTCCCTCTGCGTCCTGGCTGTTGTTGCCTTTGCTGTACCTGCTCAGGAGAAGCGCGTCCATCACCACGCTGATCTGAGTGATCACGCTCACAATGATGCTCACGACTTTCAGTATGACCACGAGGCCTTCCTGGGCAAGGAGGAGGCCAAGACCTTTGACCAGCTGACCCCTGAGGAGAGCAAAGACAAATTAGCGTAGGTTTTACTGATCTGAGTATACTCTTTCTATGCTGTCATATCAACCAATCACATCACTGCAACAAACTGCCTTAACAACGGTAATAATAAGAAATCACTACTTCTAACACTTAAAGGCATATGTGTTTTTATTTATTCATGAGGGTTTTTATTTTGGACTGCAGACTTTTTTTTGCTATCAGGGTGTGTATAGGTCAGAAATAGAGGTCCAAAAGCATGGAGGGAGCAGAGGATTTCAACCAACCTTTCTCTATAACCCTGACCCCCATATCTCCCCACAGAAAGATCGTGGACCGCATTGACACTGACAAGGACGGCTACGTCAGCCATGCAGAGCTGTACTATTGGATCAAACACAGGCAGAGGAGGTACATCGAGGAGAATGTCAACAAACACTGGAACGACTATGACAAGAACCGAGATGGCAAGATAGGCTGGGAGGAGTACAAAAACACCACCTACGGCTACTATCTTGGTAATTCTGTGTGAAACCTGTAACTCAATTCTAACCTGTGTAACTCTTCTCCCCTTTTCCTTCTTCACTGCTTTATTTCTTCCTTTGCCTCCACCTTTTGTTTTCTGCCTCCTTCTGTGGGACCTGGACACTGATTTTAGTGCCTCTGTCATGTCAGCCATCACAACAAAGGTTCACATAATCCCACTGTTATCATCAGCCAATGGAACGGCTCATGTGCCTTGATTTGAGATCATTTGGTCACACATGCTTATCCTATGGTCAGGAATGAACTTTCAGGCTCAGCTGGGAAAAAAAGTTAGCAAAACAATGTCACCTCGAGATCAATGTATTAGCTGTTCTGGAGCTTTTTTGTGATCTTCATCAGCAGATGGAGTTTGGATTTTAAGCATGTTTAAATTTCCATTTTTCTTAGCACTTTGTTAATGATCGCTGCGCAAAAGACTCCTAGCAGGATGTATATCTGTTTTGAAAGATAACCACCCAGAAATACTTGCGGAAACACTGTCTATATGGAAAAGGAGAATGCCTATAGTGCTGAAAATTTAAGCTTTCTTTTCAGATGAGGAGTTTGATGACATTGAAGACAAGGCCACCTATAAATCCATGCTCACACGGGACGAAAGGCGCTTCAAGACAGCTGACCGAGACGGTGATGGTATTGCCACACGGGTGGAGTTCACAGCCTTCCTTCACCCTGAGGAGTTTGATTACATGAAAGACGTGGTAGTGCAGGTAGAATCTACTTTCTACCCCCAGGAACTTAGTAGATATAAATATGATAGTATTTTTAGTCATGCTAGTGACACAGCTCTCAGTCACCGTCTTTGGTCCTGACTAAAGTATCTCAACATCTACTGGATGGATTGGCACCAAATTTTGTACATTCATAGCCCCCAGATGCTATCATCAGGTCAAAATTTTCATTTTGAAGGTTCATGGGCAAATACCTGCAAAACTAATGGCATTCCATCAGCCTCAGCTCGAGATAGTCATTTATAGATTCATAAATGTTAGCATGCTAGCACACTAAGATTGTGAACATGGTGAACATCAGCATGTTAGCATTGTCATTGTGTGCATGTTAGCACATGTTAGCAATTTTGCCACAAGCACCACTGTACCTGCAGCCTCACAGAGCTGTAGGCATGGCTGCGGCTCTTCAGGTGGGAGCCTGTTAGCATGCTAACATTTACTGATAAACATTTAAGTACAGTCAGCTACTCGCTGTCTGTCTGTGTGAAGCAGCCGGTGGTGTTCAGAGGCAGCCAGTTGCCACTGTGGCTGTGTATGCCTGCTGCTACTCGTTCAAAATATGGAAGACAGTTTTTCCCACGTGGCAGCCATGGCAGGAACAATCTCACTGTCTGAAAGCATCTTTAGTTCATATCTTAGTACAGAGCCTCCAATGGGTCAGGTGGTAGAGAAAAGAAAGATGTTAAAATCTGAGCAAATAGATTTATAAACCGAGAGAATGGATTGGTAAATCATGCTCACAGATTGGCAAACCCTGCATCTGTACTGTTGAATGCAACAAAATTCATGATGCACTTGTTAACACATATTTTTCTGTTTCTGTGGTCAGATCATTGAAAATAAATTGAATTGAAGATAACTGAACAAGTATGAAATTGGATCTCAGCTCATGTTGTCGAGCAGTTAGCCCTTGACATTTTCAGAAAAAATAGACAAAAATACAGGTTTAATGACAGCAGATGGACTGTGAGATTGGCTGTATTGACTTTTAAAATGAGTCCAATGTGTCTACTAACTTATCACAACACCGCTTGCATTCTGATAGACAAGTTTCATGTTTTACAGGCATAAATACACATGTGTAGCCATGTATAGGGATTTAAGATACAGTCTTGTTTGCCCATTATGCATCTAGTCTAACAGCTATGACACTGTTTCTGTAACAGTGACATTGTACAGTCAGGTTACTTTTCATTGCCCTCTTCTCCAAACAAAGAGCTGTTAAAGTTCAGAAACCTTTGAAGAAAATGATTTCATCGTCATAGTAACTTCTGTTTAGCAGCAGGAATGGACCGCTATGAGACCTTCTTCATTTTCTCATTTAGGAAACTGTGGAAGACATTGACAAGAACGGGGATGGCAAAATCAACTTAGATGAGTACATTGGTAGGTGACTCCCATTTTCTCTCCCAACCACCCCCCCTCCACTGGAGGAGGACGACTGGACGTGATCCCTCCTAAATATGTGTGTACTGCTGCTACTCCACAGGTGACATGTACACACCAGAGCAAGGGGAGAGTGAGCCTGACTGGGTCCAGACAGAAAAGACACATTTCTCAGATTTCAGAGACGCCAACAAGGTAAAAGCAGCTCAGCTATTCAAAACTGGAGTGCTTAATCAATTTTGGTCACTTTCTCAACACAGCAGCATGAGATTGTTTCAGTCCCAGGTTAGAGTGACAGCTTGAATATGTGGAGCCACCAAATAAGAATGGCCAAACACAAATGCAACAAACTCAGATTTTTGACTACAACTATTTAAAGCAGCTATAATCTATATTTTTTAAATAAAAATGTATCATGTGACTGTGACAACAATGTGACGGTGTGAAAGAGGTCGCTCGTTGCGATGAACCGATAGAGAATCATTACCAGAATCTGCAGCTCCCATCAGGTTTATGGAGCTTTATAGGGAATTTCAGCTCATTGTTAAGATGTTCGGCACAAAAACTAGTATGGTTTGTTTTGTTTTTGGTTTCTCAAAAAACCCACTATACACTACCAGCTAGTAAACATAGTGGAACATTTAGCAGCTAAAGAGCCAGATATTTCCTGCAGGAGTTGGTGATATCAAGCCAGAGCTAAAAGAAGTGAACAGACTTACATTCATCAGATGGAAATAAGTATAACTCTAAATAAATGATAATGTTTTTTTCTGTAATTGCTGGATGTCTAAATAACTGTTAACTAACATGTTCACCATATTAACTGAAAAAGTGACATGAATATTTTTAATAATAGATAAATAATAAAACAATAATTAATTGCATTCCTGTAATGAGAAACCTGAAAACCTTCTGTCAATAGGACCTTGCCTGGTAAATTCTCACATCTGTCAAACTCTACAGCTCCAGTTTGTAACACAGATTTTCTGTAAATGTGTACTCTCCAAGGCCAGCCGTCAATGACGTCACCATGACATAGTCAGCCACAGAAGACATTATATACAGAAACTGCTCTCGTAGGCTTGGTGTTACTAACCAACTAGTAAACTGATCTTGATGTGAAATTAAGGCTACTCACACAGAAACACATTGAAATGCAGAAATGCAGAGATACTTCCTCTGTCAGAACTGAGAAAAGAAAACGTTACAGCTCTGAAACCACCTGAAACTTTTTCTTTTTTCCATTTGACTGCCTCCTTCTGTCATGTCAACTGCTGGCAAACATTGTTTAGCAGCTTTTCTTTTCTGCTGTTGTCCTGTGAGTCAGGCTTGAAGAAGTTAAAATCCTTTGGACTTGATTTATTTATTCAAGTTTTATTTATCCACCTGTTGATGTATCATAATGCAAAGGAATCTCTTAAATTTCCCAGAATCGACACTATGAGCTGTACATGTTTTTGCATGTGTGCTGTGTAGCAGAACTGCTGGTGAAGCTCCTTACTGTCAGATGTGTAGAAGCAACTGGTCTCACAGAGGTAAAATATATAGCAGCCTCCGCAGGTCAACAGAAGAGTTAGCAATAGATCTGTGAATGGTCTGTGTTTTCTTGTCTGTGAGCAATGACACTTTCAATTGGTTCTTCCTCAGCTTTTCAGTATCACCATTCTTCTGCTCTCATGTGCTGAGTGGATTTATTTTTCAGAGGTCTTAGTGACGTCAATGTGCCTGTTCAGTAATGTGGTTGCATGTTATACAGGACGGCTACCTGGATGCTGGTGAGGTGGCCCACTGGATTTTGCCTGGAGAGGTTGACCATGCTGAAAATGAAGCCAAACATTTGATCCATGAGACAGACACCAACAAGGTAGACCTGCCACTGCTCAAACTGCCATAGATTCTCATTCATCCAGGTCATGGCACCTCTAAGTGCTTCCAAAGGCACATGGACTTGCTTGTGGTTTTGGAAGATGACTTAATCATCTTATAGAACCACAAGATGACTATGACCTCTTTATCCAAGACGTGAAGCGTCTTCTAGAAACAAGCAAGTCCAGCTGCCTTTGGAAGCACTTAGAAGTGCATTAGATGTGGTGTTTTAGACACACCATAAAAACCAAACAAAATTTCCATATTAACCATTTTCTGGCAGACATTAAAAACCATAGCACAGTACTGTAACTGCCAATACAATGCCGATACTGTAGTTGTGAAATTCTCTTTGATGGTGTGGTTGGAGATTCTCCAACACACACAACAGTTTGCAGTTGAAAAGTTGTGTCGTGGGAAAAATTCAATCCTGATGACACAGAAAACATGAATGTTTTTAAAAAGATTAATGTTGAACTTTACATCTTCTACATTAAAAGGTTTGTAACTGAGTTTGAAATGTTGAATTTTGAGGTGTCTTTAAACCAACAAGGGCATTTTCTAAGAGGTTGCCCTTTGCAGCTGCAATACCATGCAGTTATTGTAACTGACAAAATTCAAAGGCTTAATGTACAAGATGAGTATCATAGCAAAAGAGAGGAAGAGACTGGCTTCCTGGAAGGCAGTAAATTAATGTAAGTGTAGACACGTAAAGGATAAGGTCTTTTATAGTCATTATTTTTGATATTGTCAGCAAATCCTGTGCAGAACCAAACAACGAGAGGATCCTACTAACAAGAATTTGTGTACCTTGTGTATTTTGATAAATGTTATATTTCTGTACCATAGAGCTCAATTTTTGTCCCAAAAACGACACATCAGTGTGTCACACCCTTGTACATAATAACATATTAACATATGGAATAACGTGTTGTTGGCTTTGGACCTTTCATGGGATTTGTTGACAATAAGAAAAGTATAGAATAACACCAGTTGTATACTACGAGTTATACTTTAAATAACCCACAGTAATGTACGTTCACACTGAGTTGTCAGTTTTGAACCACTAAATAAGACAGTTGAACTGAACTAAAACTAGGGCCATTCTCAACACTCAAATTCTAATGTGTTGAATATACACTGCACGTACTTTAGTATGTGTACAGTAATATACTGTACAGTATAATGTACACTGCACTACACTACACATACCATTTCACAGCAAAGTAATCAATAATAGAAGTAGGACAGGACCAGTTATGCAGGCCAAAGTAAGTGCACTGACAGGTAGACTTGACAGGCCATCACTTTTCTGTGCTGCCAAATGTACTGTAATAATTAATCTAAAGGAAATAATTGGGGTAATTGTGAGTAAATTATTAACAAAACTTCTCTCTGTGTCTTGCTTTCTCATACCCCATGTATCCCCTCCTGCTCTTTCTTTCAATCATAAACCAATAAACCAATGTTGGATGGAATCTGGTGATCAAACAACAGGATGAGAAAATAACCAAGAAGGAGATTCTGGCCAACTGGAACATGTTTGTGGGCAGCCAGGCGACCAATTACGGGGAAGATTTAACGAAGAGACACGATGAACTTTGATAGCTGTCAGAACCTAATTTGGGTTTATATTTCACCTCTGGAGAATTTCGTTACAGTGGTTTCAGGTTCGGGGTGGGTCTCTTGTAAAGTCAGTGAGGTAAAGTTTTGACTGTCATGGACTCTGCATGTACACATGCACATACACACCTTCACATCCACAGACATATGTACTAATCCATTCAAATTCAGCATACACTTGCATACTGTGTATGTGATTACAGATGAATACACAATGATGATTCTGCACAGAAGGGGCGAGTTGGTGACTGATGGGCTGTGGTACTGACTTTTTGGTGTGAAACTGTTAAATAAAGTTGTTTTTTCTACACGTTTTTATTGTGCAGTAACTGCTCTTGCATTACACAGTGTATTGAGTGTAATTCTTGCAATAATTATCAATACAGCAGTGTAGTGGCAATTTTGAAATAATGAAAAGCAAAACAAACATCAACTAAATCAAAATCAAATGGCCACTGAGGTGCCAAGGGAACGAATCTTACGCAAAATGAGTCCACTGTCCAGGCCAGCATCACATTTAGTGCGCTTTATTTTACCATTCAGCAAGCAAACAAAGAACAAAATATTGTCTGTGGCTTCACTTGCCCCGGTAAAAAAAAACCATAAACCCTTCCTGGTGCCTGCTGATCCTCTGCCTGCCCACCCATATATGTAAATTCACCCAACGTGCCTAAGTTGCCCAGTACCTTCAAAACAAAAACATTAACAAGTACTCAAATTAACAAATTTTCCCCCCAAAATTCATGCTATTTGACACCAAAAACAGAACAAAGGAAAACAATGATGCAAAAGTTGATTATTATTTGCTAATTGCAGTAGAGTATTAATCACCCCTTCATTTACCATATTATAACAGTGCCATGATGTGTTCAATTCACCATTTTTTATTGTCAGTTTTCATTTCAGTGTCTGTCTTCATTGTTTAGTACAGGTTTGTGCAAGGGTATTTGACTGGGAATAACTAAGTTTTTCAAAGCTGACTTAAGTATGACATTGCCGTGGAAACTTGTACTCCCATGATTTAGTAATTTTGCATTTGCAAGTTATGGGACTTGCAAAATGATCGATATAAAACAAATAGTCAAAATTATTACTTAAGTATTAAAAAACATATCTTTATGTATGAAATTGGTGGAGTTGCCTTTAATCCTCAAGACTGTCTGTCTCCCACAAACATAATCATGTAACACAGTGGCATAAAGTAAAGCATACATATTAACAGACACCAGACAGAACTAAATATACACTGTGCTAAAAAGAAAAGGACAAAAAACTTGACAGAGACAAGTACACTGTTACTCATCACAATCAACAGCTCAATGATTGATGACATAGACTGTAGACAGCAAGTTTAAATAAGTTGTTTAGAACTACACATATATACAGTGATACACCTGACAGATCTGAAAATACTGTCCTGACTTGCCTTCAAAACATGATTTAATTTCATAATGTTCATGAAGTATGCAGATTTCTACCTCCCCCTTTTGGGTCTGGTGTGAATTCGTGGCATCATGGCGGTCTAAAGTGTACTTTACAGTGCTTGGACTTCATCTGAAGTCCTTGGCTATGTGTTGGTAACTCGAAAAGGGCCTTTTTTAGCACCTTTGCTCACTCGTTAGCTCCATTTTCACCTTAGCCATTTTCCAAGAGCACCATGAGCTTCACAACTACTTGTAGAGGTTTTGAATTTATACCAGTTGGTGGTGAGGCCCCAGTGACAAAACCCTGATGTTACCAATCACGTACTGAGCAGGATTGGGCTTGTGCATTCAAAAGAATCACACAGCTGTGTCAGTCAATTTAACCACGATCACACCTGACAATGATTACACAAGTAATTTGGTTTCTTCTGTGAAGGAACATGATTGTGTGACATTGCCAGTGAAATAGGCCTAGCTTGTTTTTTATATGGACAATGACCTAAATCTCCTTATGATGGCTCTATACTAAGGTTTATGGAGCATGATGATGACTTTGTAGATATTGCATTTGTTGTATGGGTATTTTAATGGCCAATTCAACAAAAACTGAAACCTCTTAAATATGCCAAGTGTTCTAATAATTTTGGCCACCATATATATATATATATATATATATATATATATATATATATATCATGTCCTCTGCTCTGTATGTCAGGATGGTCTTCTGACACTGTCTGAGCTGCTTGACAAGATGGACTACATCAAGACCAGCACCATCACTGACTATGGAGGCATGAGGGTGGACAACCATGATGAACTGTGAAAAAATACAACACAGGAGGAATTGTTTTTCATGTGTGCAAATACAGCCGAATGGGAGGACATTTTCAGGAATGCACGAACCAGAATGTGTCTGACAATGCAAATGGATACTGAATTTTATCTCTGAAATAAAAACAGCCAGCCTTTGGTTTCCATATGTTTAATGATTATGACTTGAAACTCTTTAGATGTGATCCCTGACATCATGTCTACTGTTGTCAATTAGGTGTGCTGACTTTGATGAAAGCAGTCAAAGATATAAAGTGAGTCTCAAATACATTAACATAACACACACACACTATTACTATGACAAATATGCAGTAAAGCTTGGCCCTGACTATCACATACAGCAGCTAAGCAGCTTAAACTAACATCAGTTAAATGAGACACATTTATCAGGATATAACATTTGGAGAGGCTTTATTATCACCAGCTTAAATCCTGTGAAACTATTCTTGTAGCTTTGAATTTAACTTCTCATACATTCTGGAGCACAAGGCAATGAATATTATCAAAAGACCAGTCCTATGTAGAGCCATAAAGTTTGCAACCTGACAGTAAAGAAAGGTCCTTGAAAAGCGGCATCTTCTGCCAATAATCAGCTCTGCAGCCATCATCAACTTTAAAGATAGACATGTCATTCAGGAAAGAATTGTGTTTCACATGAATGACAAAACATCTATGATAGACTGAAAAAAGAAATACAATTGCTAGTTACCCATGAGAACAAGAAAAATATACAAAGGCCATCAAAACAGTTGAAAGTTGTGGACATGCTGGGAGGAATATGTTACAAAAATACACCCATTTACACGTCACAGAACTATAGCCAGGACGTACAGAACATGTTTGTGACAACGCTGTCCAGTCTTCAGATCCTACAGTGTCACACTTGCATCACTGGACGAGCCTCTTTGGCACGCAGGTCAACCCCGGAGGCAGCGAAGCCAGTCCCCCCCTGTCAGAACATGACAGACCATCAGAACCAATTTAACACTATGCAACAAATTCACACCTGAGTACAAATAGAGTTTGGATAAATGTGTGAGACTAAAACATTAGGGAATCTTTTTCCTGCATCAGCATGTTAACAAGAGGAAAAACAGTAGTTAACAGCTCCCTCTGTCTCCATGGTGTCAACAACATCGGTAACAATGGATGTGGTAGCAGCAACTGCTTGCTGTCTAAATGCACCTTCAGTCTGTCTCCTCAGCTGGGAGATTGTTAAATCCAATGTACAAGATAGAATTTTGGGAATCAATGAAACAATTTCAAATCAAAGACTTCTTGATAGTTGAAATGACCTTCCCCTACAGAGAAAAATACGTACCCTCTGCAGTGGTATGATGTCTTTGTCGGACAGTTGGTCTCCAGTCACAGGATCAATCATGTCCTTCTTGATTAACTTCTCCACACACTCCTGAGTTACCACAGTACCCCTGAACACAGCACAATGTGTTTCAGTTATGGCCTCAGAGAACATGTAACATCTGAATGTCAGAATGGAGGTAGAGATGTTTGTACTCACGAGGGTCGCAGAACAGCACAGGGAACACTGTTGCCCAGGACATCTCTGGTTACTGCACATACATACCTGTCCTGAAGAGAGAAAACAGGATTATATCAACAGCATGCAGTCTGCTCTACTACTGTCAGCGTCACTTATCCTAAAATATGTCCAAACTGCCAACACCCTCCCATACATACTCCCCTCCCATGCATACCCACTGAACTGACAAGAGGTTAACGTTGCGTTGCCATCAAGTAGTACTGGGTGTGGTTGTATTGCACTAGTTTTATGATTATGATAACAAATACATGAGCACAGTATCAGACCTGATACCCAGCACTAGTATCGGTATCGTCCCTGTATACAAAAACTAATGAAATCAGTCTGAGGTAAATAGTTTATACGTATGATGGTGTCGCTAACTTTCTGGATAGCTAAGCTGCTATCTTATTGGATGAGCTTCATGAGGTCAGTGGGATAAATCATTGTTAAGGTTGCACAATTTAGATTGCCTAAATCTATATTAGCTGTCATGTTTGGTTATGGTATTTTAGTAAGTTAGTACCAATTATTTGTTTAAAAAAAACAAATCTGCCCACAACTATCAAGCTGTTAACTCTGAGCACTTTGCGTGATGGTGGACTACAAGGTAATGAAGCAAACTGACCTGGCGGGTGAGCAGGGCCACTCTGTCCAGGCTCGAGTCCAGCGGGGTGAAACAGACTGTGATAAGCTCGTTCATCTTAATGGGTCGTCCTGACATGGGACATAACACAGCCTTACTCTGACAGACAGAAGGGGAGGAGAGAAAAGGAGAGGCATTAAAAAACGGTCCAGCAGTGGAAAGCCAGTCACAGCCAAAGAGATTTTGATATTTGGATCCTGGGTCAAACTGACTTCAGCCTTTAATACAGTGTCAACATTAAATAGAGAGATAAACCAAATAAACAGAATACCATGCCATCTACATTTAAAGCAAATGTGACCCTGCCAAGAACTCCAACCACACACACAATGCATGATTCAAGTTTAACTCTTTAATGTCTGCTCCAAGAAAAAAGCTATGTAAAAATGATTTTTTATGTTATTGGGCCACTAATCACAAGAATAATGTTGTCTGATGCTGGGATGGAAGAGATCTGGTGAGTGCAACCAGTGATGGATTCTCTTCTGGTCACTGAATTCATGAATGTTCTGCAGGCTGGATGTGGCCTGTGGGCTGTCCCTGGTTATATAGACTGATCTGATTTGAAAAAGAAAATGGGCTCTTTCAGAGTTTTGTTGTTCATTAAACGGAATGTATTCTTTGCTTATAAAAGATGAGACAATACCTTCTTTCTCTGCATGTTACCTTGTGCTACTGCACCCATTATGTCAATCTGACAGCATTCTTTTCAGACTTGTGCCATGTTGAAAGTGATACAGAAGTGTTTCAGGCTGAGCTAATTAGACTGCCTTCATGACTTTTGTGTAAAAGTGATCAGTGTGCTTATTCAGCCATGAGACCAACTTGTTGAATTAGCATCAGATTAATGGAAAAAGGTACAAGTCTGATCACCAATGTGCTGCGAGCAAGACAGAAGAATGCTCAGGTACAGTATTTTCTATGAATTGAATCCCCTTTTGTAAAGATGTGTAATGTCCTGAGCAAGAATCAGTTCCAACTGCCCTGACCTGACATGGCAGGAGAAGTTACTCACTGGTTTCTTGAGCAGGGTGGGTTTGGATTCTGGTGTCAGAGAAGGAATCCAGAAACTGGGCAGGCTTTGGCTGGACGTGGCAGCTGAACCAGTGGAGGGTTCTGCTGGGCTGCTGTCTGTCTTGCCCTTCTCACTTCCTCTGTTCTGCCCTGAAGGGGAAAAACAGTTGTACCCACTTAACACTGCAAATGCATTTACTTTCACAAATAATTGTTCTGATTATGACTGTAAGTATGTGAAATGTAAAGCGATTAATAAACTGGGATAAGATGAAGACATGGTTGTATTCTCCAGTACAACTACTTAAAACAACTACTTCAGGGCTTTGCTCTGGGGCACCTCAGTAAGGAAGAGTAAGTCTGTCAAGGCAGGAGGTCTATTCACTATTAAAATCATCATTACTCTTTGAATTTTCAAGCAGTTTGATTTGTTACAAATGACAAACATGTACAGTGAAGTCAGACATTCACACACACTTAGGTTCAAGTCATTAAAACAACTGTTAAACCGCAGTTTCAGAAAGATGGCTAGGATGTTGGACTAGTGCATAACACAAACAATTTTCCAACTATTGTTTACAGACAGCTTATTTTACACTTATACCATGGTCTGGGTGAATACTCGATTCTGATTGGCTGCAGGGTGTCCATTAAAAAGTGTTATAGGACACCTGTAAAAGAAGTTCCGGTCAAAAAGCCTGATTGTTCTAAATTATTGCGCTGGCTCAAACGCTAGTTGGTAACCGTGGCAACAGAAACTCAGAACATACGTTAACATACGTTATTTCAGAGTTTATTTATCACAACGGCAAGAAAGTACACAAAACATGAGTGATTTTGTAGTTTCATTTAACCTATTTGGTGAATTTGATAATTGTGGATAATATTTCTAAAAACGATTGACTTACTTGCTTGATACCCATTTAATGATCAGAGTGAGGCTGTTTCTAGCAATAAAAACAATTTAGGAAACTATCTGTGGACTTTGATTCTTTGAAACAAATTTTCGCATCATCCTCTGGACAAACACAAGCGGTAAGAGGTGCACTTGTCCTCTGAGATGATACTTTGTAACGTAACATAACATTAAGCAATCATCTGACTTCCCTCCGGAAGCTTCGCGTCGGACGGTTCACACCTCCGCGTCGTCCATTCGTTTATGATAATGGACACCTCGTGTCCTCATTATCCCTTACATAATTTACTCTATCACAATTCAAGTGGCTCATAAGGTTACATACACTAAGTTGACTGTGCTTTTAAACCAGGTGGAAAATTCTAGAAAATGATGTCATAGCTCTAGAAGCTTCTGATAGTGATGTCATTTGAGTCAGCTGGAAGTGTACCTATGGATGTATTTTAAAGCCAACCTTCAAAGTCAGACCTCATGGGAAAATCAAAGCAAATCAGTCAAAATCTCTGACAAAAAAAATTCATCCTTATGAGCAATTTCCAAACACCAAAAGGTATTCATCTGTACAACAGTATGCAAGTATAAACACCATGCCCATGACAAATGCCCGCAAAGAAAGAAAATGTTTGTGTGGAATAAGGTTTAGATGGTGTCAGATGCATGAGTAATGTCCTTTTGCCAGTGAAACGCATGTTGAAGTAATAAACTGCACTATTTGTGGTTGTCTTTTCAGATAATAACAGACCGGTGCTATGTGCAAAAGCTAACACAGACACTCTGTCCACACTAGATGGCAATGTCATTTTGGCCACGTCTCTGTCATAAGAGGGACACATACCAGATCTGAATGGGTTGATGGGTTTGGACACAATGCTGTTCTCCCTGGTTTTAAACCTCTCCACCCTCTCTCTTTCCACCGACTTCGACTCAAGCTGGCTGTTGCTCCTCTGTGCTTGCTTCTGCTTCTCATATGCCTAAAAAATGAGAGGAGGAAAACACAGCTGAGTACTCTGAATTTTGAGTAATAATATTCAACAGAAAGAAGAAGCAAAAATTAAAGATATATCTGCATAAAATAGCATGAACAAATTCTGAAAAACAAAAACTAAAAATATACTTTATATTTTAAAAAACCCTCAACACATCAATACAGACCCGCGAGTAGAAATCAACTGACTGGCTGATAAATGTCTTTCTCACCCAGAATGAGCCTATGACTCCATTTTGCTGCACAGTGTACAAAGTCAGAATAAGCAGCTGTGTGTGCTGTCCAGTCAGTCAGCTGTGTGGCAGCAAAGTTAAGATGAAGAGGTTGAAACGTTTTCTGTGATCACAGATTTTAATTGTCAACACACTGATCATGCAGCACTGATGTTGTGATCAACCTGTTGTCACGTTGCCTTTGTCAGACAACGCTGTGAACATGAAATCAGGAATTATTCTGATAGCTTTTCTGTTGTGCGTGTTTTCTACTGTGAACAGAGATCTCTGCTAGTGCTGACATTCATTAGACAAGTTTCAGGCTTGCATCAGGAAAGCCATAGAAAGTTAAAGGCTTAAGAGAAGAGATAGGTTCTTGGCTTTCTACTAAAAATATTTAGCTTCCCTGACACCTATAGCATTGTTCAAATGCTTTGAGGCATGATCCTGCATCCCTGATGTTCTGTTGCTGGAAACCACCAATAAACCAACAGAAGACCACTGCAGTGTTGAAGGCAAATAGTCAAGAATGGAGTTAGCAATGTAGCTCGGTCCGAGCCCATTAAGGGCTTTATAGGAAGCCAGTGCAGAGCAGCTAGAAATGAATGAATGTGCTCTCTCCTTTTGGTTCTGGTTGACAGCTGAGCTGAGTAGCTGGGTTTTGAATGAGCTGACGTCTCTTTTTTTTACCTGTAGACAACTAAATAGTGAGAGTGAGTTACAGTAAACAAGTTGGCTTGAAATAAAGACATGAATCCGTTTTTCTGCATCTTTTTGATTAATAAATGCTCGTGCTGCAGCTCTGTTTCACAGGTGGAAAAATGAAGTTTTCGTCACCATGTTGATGTGTACATTTTGTAATCTCAGATTTAATCCTGGGAGTTAATATCCCCAAAATATTAAACAGCATTTCTCTTTTTGTTTTAGTACTGACTACTAAAATTTCAGTTTTGTCCTCATTTAACTTTTATGAGGAATTAATTATTAGTCATCCATTTATTTATTGTCAAAAGACAGTTAGCAAGTGCATCTATAGCTACAGCACTCTTGTTTTGGTATGGTTTGGTCATGCTGAGAACATGACATAGGTTGGCACTGCAGTCTACAACCAGTGGTGTTTGGATGCATCTCATCATACTTAAAGCGGTCTTTACAGTTCTGAAATATGTTGACATTGTCAATAAACTTTATCGCATGAGTGAGGCACTACAATGCTAGCTGAAAGATTTATTTTCCCAGCGTTGAAATGGGGCCTATTAGTAATACGTGTTGTGACTGACAGTTGCTCAGTTTCTCCAATAGAAGGCGCAAGTTTTTTTTCAGGACCACAGAGTTTCCTTTCTTAGAATGTCTACAGATCCAATTTGAATGATAATCTCTCAGTTAGATGTGTAGAGATGATAACAGACAGGTGGGGATTTGATGGATTTATTCTGCCCCTGGGCCTGGCGATGGTTTTGGGGCATTTTTTTGGTTTTGGTCAGCCTTACTGCTGAGCAGTGTGATTAGTTTCGTAGTATTATCACACCTTTCATCGTTAAGAGCCAGTGTGTCATACTTGTTTTGCAATGACAGTTCAGGTAACGGAGTGAGTGCAGGTGTTCTCTTATTTGATGTCTTGCTGGATCTGCTTTTGTGGAGGACGATGTCAGACCAAGTGCTGGCTGGAGTTGATGCTTTCTGTCTTGCGCCAGTGCTGTGCCAGTAAGAAGTGTCACTCAGGAAGGCTGGTTTTTGAGCTTCAAGAGCTGATCCAGAGGTGTTAGAACACATTCAGGGCAGCATGTCAGCTAAGTCCATGACAGGATACACCACAGCGGTGTATAGAAGTCTGTCTGTTTTCAGCACCTTATAGCTACTACAAAGTCAATGATTTGCTCATTCTCACATATCTGATGCAGCATTGCTGTCTTCTCTTCAAGCTGTGAAGGTCTCTCAGTTAGTCTATCACACTCAATGCAACATATTTTGCTATGTTATCTCTATCCTGATCCCAAGTTTCCAGCCACACACAACAGACAACGACAGCAAAAAAGGCTGTGATGTTTGTAATTCATGAATAATAATAAAAGTGATAAAAATATGGTGGTGGCTTCCTGTGTCTGTCATAAAGCTCGCTCCCCGTAATTTGAAAGGACAGGATCCACTTTCCAAAACAATGAAAGCAAAGTGGCGAGCAGCAGGAAAGTGATTGCTGTGTAAGAGAACAGGATGCAGAGTATTTGACAATGTAGTGTGGACGTAGTCTGAAAAAGACATGCAGCTTACCTTCATTTTTTTGGCAATTTCTGTCTTCTGGTGGAGAATGTATTCAAGAATGGCCTGTTTTTCATACAAGTATCCATCTGGACTGTTGACAGCAACAGACACAATCTTCACATGTATGGTCACATGCTACGGTTATACAGTATTTTATACAGCAGGCATGTCAAACTCATTCCATAACGGGTCGTGTGGCTGCAGGTTTTCGTTCCAACCAAGGAGGAGCACACCAGGCTGGAATCAATTAATCAGCTGATCTCAGTCTTCAGCTGATAACTAAGTGATCCCTTGATGTAGTTTGGTTGGCCTGGTGTGCTCCTCCTTGGTTAGAACAAAAACCTGCAGCCACACGGCCCTTTATGGAATGAGTTTGACATGCCTGTTATACAGCATGTCTATGTTCAAGTGTGTGCACATTGGTGTTCGAGACAGAAACATACGTCACCACGGGATCCTGACAGGGCTGCAGGGACAGGCAGCAGCAGTCAAAGTCTTTGATCGCGTCTTTGCCCAGTCGAATGCTCTGTGTTCCATAACCAGATGCCGCTGAGCAGGAGGAGAGACACAAACGGCATGCTTACATGGTGTACTGAAATGCTGTGTAAATCTTGTCTATATGACAGGGATCAAAGACTGTCAGGCCTAATCTCATTGTTTAAATTTATCTACCTGAAAATATTACGCTTAAAAAGTTTATCTATATTCTTTATGTAATTTTTTTTTATTTAAGCCTCACTGAGATTGAAGAGTGACCTGGCAAGGAGGGCAGCATAAAAGGTCTAACATCAATAAACTCAAACAGTAGAAACAGACAGATACAACAGTGAAGCACAAATGACTGAACGCAATATCCAGTTCATTAAACACAAATTAAAAAAACACATAGGTATGATGCATGATCAGGTGCAATCACCGTTTTGCTTAAAAATGATGGCAAGCTGATAGCAGAGGTGTTATTGGGACAAATAAACACACACATACCATGATTTCTTTTTCTGCAAAGACAAACTCAGTGAGAAACATTTTGGTTGTGGTCATTTTGATCGTAAAAAAAAAAAAAAATGAAAAGGAAATAGGGCATCATTGTGTCGAGTGATTGCCGTGGCTCTTACTGGCTCACTGGCCACAACTGACTTACAAATAATTATAGGGAAGCACTTAAAATCTTATAATCGATCGATGTATTTCAAGTTTTATATTTACTGGTACCCGCTTTAAGGGCGACAATTTCTGAGCAGGGCTCAGCTGGTAGACAGTTGTCTAGCTTGATATGGTTCTCACCTGTATCTTTCTTTTTCTCGTGGTATGTGTAGACAGCTCCGGCCGTGCAGTTCTTTCCATGGCGAGTCATTGCACTTACTATTTTAATCAGATAATCTAGTGCTGGATGGAAAAATAATAAAGTTCATGTGGCTGTGAGCGTTGATGCTAAGATGCTAACATGAGCTGCTAGCGTTAAATATAAACATACACGAACAGATTAACAGATCTAACGTACTCAGAAAACATCACATTAGAGTTTTTATAAGCCGTAATGATCGTTACCTGCGCTGCTTTTTAAGGGTATACCTGAGGAAGAAAACTGTTTATCAAGCACCAAACCATCGACACGGTAACTTCGTCGTTTCTTCTCCTGCTTCGGCTTCCGTTTCCTTCTTCTTCTTCTTTGAAGTTTTACGGCAGCTGACATCCACGATGTTTCATTACTGCCACCTTCAGGATTCATTCGCCATCTTTATCCATTTTATGGAGAGATTTCCTCTCTTCCTCTTACTTTTAACGTTGTCCTCCTCCTGTCTGTCATGAATACATTTCCAGCATGATATAAGAATATGTTCAACTGTTCCTGCCTCATGAAACTGACTGCAAAGGCCTGTTGAGTGTTTTCCTATGATGAAAAGTGTTCTGTTAAGGTTGCTGTGCCCAGTTCTCTGCCTGCTTAGTATCACTTGCTTTATCCTCTTATTTCCTTGACTTCTTAGTATACCCACTCTGGAAATTTCTCCCTTTTATTGTGTTATCCCAATGCTGTTGCCACTGTTAAGTCATAGTCCTCCACACTACTTTCCCCTCTAATTTTGATAATTTAATACTGACGTCAACATCCCTTTCTGACTGCTTCTTCTTGTCTGCTCTCTCATTTCCCAGGACACCTGAACACATTTTTCCCATCTAACTATTCTTGATTTAGCACTCAAGATATCATATAGCCAATCCTGATGACATCTGGCTGAGCCTGAATTGATGCCTTTGAGGGCTGACACTGAATCACTAAAAATTAACAAATGACAGTGGCAGTTAACCTGTTTGCTCCACTCTAATGCCGTCAGAATAGCATACAATTCAGCAGTATATACGTCCAAACAGTATTTCTTACTGCCTCCTTACACTTATCGTCCCACTGTGGTACTACTTTCCTCCTCATGCCGCCTTTAGTTTTGGAAATGGATCTTAATCCAGCCAGTATTAGGGCTTGTTTTATTTTCCTGTCGAGTGTTTCCATTCATTCATTCATTCATTCATTCCCTCATTAATCTGACTTATGTATCTGTCCCATTTTTTCAAGAAATTTCGCCCATCCATTTTCCACCTGAATTTTCTGCAGTCATCAAGTTTTCTATATTAATCTTAGTCCAGACTTGGTAATGGTCACTCCCTATAGTCCTTCTGTCCTGCCAAATTAACTGCCTCAGCATATGAGACCTTTTCTTTCAGCCTTATCTGTTGCACCTCGGTCTCTCTTTTGAGCACTCCACATGCCCAATAAGCTACACTGTGATTCCCTACACCATTACAGCACCCCACTCCCTCTCCAAATTTTCCATATTCATGCTCTCCCCCACATCTAGCGCATCATATTTTTCCTTTGCACACTCACACACTGCAAATCCAAAATCTGTGTCATTTTATCAGATTTAAATTGGTCTTCTTTCTACAGAGTTCAAAAAAGACCTCTCCCTTGTCCAAGAGCCACCTCTTTCTCCTCCTTTTTTCTTCTTCTTTGCTCTACATCCGTTTCCATTTTGTCCTTCTTCTTTGGAGTTTTATGGAATCCTTTTTGTTGCAATACTGCCGCCCTCTGGTTGTAGTCCTCTTTAACATACGGTTGCTTATTGAGCACATCTCAGATCACATCTTTGAAAAGGCAGACATACCAGTCGTCGCTCGCTTTGCCTCTGATAAGGGGCTTTTGCGGCAATCTCCGAGAACTGTTAACAGTATACCACTCGCTGACAGTAAGGGTTAAAATGTGTTGTGTAATTACATGTAAACACCACCATGATCCAGCAAACTCTTCCTGGCCACACCTTTATTTCTTGTCTCTCTTCTGCATATTTTATGGTTTGTGTTTAAATTTTTGATTCTCACTTAAATGTCCTCAAATTTAAATTTCTGTATAATGGTATCACATACAGTATGCTGTTTAAAGGCTTTTGTGGTGCTTACAGTAAGCAAAACATTCAAACATGTATGTTTTAATGGCTGGCTGTAGACAGACAGGCAGACAGATGGATTTAGAATTTAACAGTCTCTGCAGAGGATTCTGGAAATTTGATTATGCTTTGGCAGCATAACATGCATATGTGAAGTTGGGCCCATCTTTTGTGTAGGTGCTCCACATTTGTAAATGACAAACACTGACTAGACCGTGCACCATGACTTTCAGCTACCTGCTGAGAAAACTGCTATGTTCTGAACCAGTGCCTGTGTTTCCCTTATATGTATTGTTTATTTCTGTGTCTCAAAAGCAGCATTTGCCTATGTGACTGTGGATTTTCTGTTAGCAGATCCCTACACTCATCACAAATAAAGCCCCAACTAGTAGAGGCACAGAATGAAATGCTGCTGGCTACAAAGAACTACAGTGATTAGCAGGGTTACAAAATCATCATTCACAGTGGAGGGATTAAAATGGCAGTCGTTTCTACACTTTTTATGCATGTAAAGACAAGAGTTGTTCAAAGCACCTCCTGGAAAACACCAAAGCTTTCTATAGAGTGATTTTCTTTCAGAATGGAGGCACAGAAAAGAACACACAGAAAAACATTAATCATGATAAGCGTAATCAGGGAAGAGTCACATCTTCTTGTACAGATAAACACAGTACAGCTATAAACACCCTGATGACCCTGCAATTATCATTGTTCATACCAGCAGGTCCGGACCAGTCCATATAAGGTCATATATAGTGAGGTTGTTGGGTTTCTATGGTGACACAGTTAACAAAGTCTGGAGTTAATGATGTGGTGGGATTGGCAATGGATGCTATGGCAGATAATAAGTGGGACTAGACCTCCTTCGTAAACAACTATCCCCCACAGGCAGCCCACCCAGCAATTATCAGGAACACTTCTCTTTATCTACACTCTTTGAACATGAGCCTGTCACTATCACTCCATCAGCATCCTGCCCTCTAGCTCACCATCATTTCCCATCCCGATGCCTGCTGCACATTCTTTCTGTCTTCAACACAAATCAGCTTTACTGGCAGCAACTAGTAAAGAACATATCAAGGATATCTTGATATTTCTAAGTTTTTTTCTCATGCTTCTAGGGTAATAATCACCTACATCCTAATGTTATCTTAGGTGAAGACATTTACATAAACGTGCAAAACACATGAATATCAAAGAATGACAGCAGCTGCTCAATTTAAGGCAAGACATAAGTTTGGCCAATAGTGCAAAATAAACAAGGCAAAACATTTTATCATATAATATATCCAGGGCGAGGGTAGATGTGTTTTTCCTGGAATGCTCATTCAACCTCCAACAGTGAGAGAAAGATGGCAGAAAGCAAGTCAGGAAATACACATAACCGCAGTGGGAAGAAAAGGAGCTGTGGACACCTGGCTGTGGCTGTTCTGTGAATGTCACTGGATGATCACTGCTCAAAACATCGCCAGCCGAAAGAATGACAGTCAATGGCTTATCCATACAATGATAGCATGTGGACACATTGCGTAGATGGGGTGTATTCCTCACCATCAGGTATCAGAGGTTAACCCCTGACAACATTTCTGCAGATCCCTCTACATGTGACGACCAGTAGGCAACACCATGTGGGCGGGCCTGGTGATAGCAATCTCTCTAATAAAAGTAACAACACAGTTACAATCCATTCTGAATTCTGTGGGTCCATCATTATGTCCACAATGCTTTCTGTTATGTAGATGGCAGGTAGGCTCTTTCTCCCAACTGCAGTTCAGCAAGCAGAAAGTGCCTGTAAAAACACACACAGTGAACTAACTATAACTTTGGAATACCAACATGATTTGCTGAAGCCTCATTTTAGCTTTAGCGAATGTGTAAATGTGTAAAGGCATTTTACACACACCAAGTATTGAAAGTATTGACTTTGTCCCCATCACTTGGAATCAATAGGTACATGAATATAGGATACTAAAGCTTTACTACTGGAGGAATGCCCAGGACAGTTCTCATTAATCAGCCATCAGTAGCACATAACCATACAGAGCATACTCAACAACAAAATGATGGATCAGTGAAACTTGATGATAAATCATGTAATCATAGTAGTATAAGTAAAGTTATATTTTAGAAATCAACATAAACAACAGACATTTAATTCTGACCTTTCTCTGACCTCTATTTAGAGCCATCAAACATTGCATCTCTTTTTTTCTCCCTTTCTCATTAACCTCCTCCCCCTGCTCATGTTTTCTGGGTGTTTGTTGTTAGTTTCCTGTCACAGAGGAAGTGCCTCACCCTGTTGCCTGCCTCCCTATTGGCCCCAGATAAACAGTGATTTGTTGGGGGTGAGACAGAGTGATGGGGGCAGTGCAGGAGGATAGATAGAAGGAATGGAATATGGATAGGGAGCACAAGAAGACAAGAAGGCAGAAGGCAGGGATCAGAGCAGAGAAGGCTTCAAATACAGATGAATGAGAGTGGGAGAGAGCAGACGCCTCACTGCCAGGGAGGAAATGGCTTTGTGTTGCAGGAGGTAAGCATGCACACAACAATGCAGACAGAGAACTAAACTAACCTAATACTTTAGGAAACTAATTTAAATTTGTTGGAATTACATGCGTTTCATGTTTTACATTTTTGTTTATCTTGTGTTTTATTTTAATTGTTCATACTAGAAACCAACATGTTAGCTAGTAATTTTGCCAATTAATGGCTTCTAAATATCTTCTAAAATGTTGCCAGACTTTGTAAAAAAATTTCTGCTTTATTTTGAAGAGCCTCAAACTTATAATATGTATAATCTGTGCTGCCAGTCCTCATTCGAACCTTTCTTGGTCTGGTCACTCCCAATCCTTGTACCAGTGTCTTGATACCACAGTGACGCTGGACAGGTTTGGGGGGGGCTGTGCTAAGGACTGCTGCTGTTATGTGATTGATGATCTTTTGTTGACTCTGTTTTCATGTGTATTTTCATTCTCAACTCATTGATTGTTGGAGTTATGTCTTTGTAATAGCTTGTATGTATTCCTAAATAAAACAGACGTCAATGTTTATGGAAGCATTTTTACTTTCTGTTATGCTCTTTGAATGCTGTGACAATTGGAGGAGATCAACATTAACAGGAATAAGAGAAGATTCATTAAATGTATTTACTTTTTCTTCTTCATGAACCTACCATACAAATAAAGGTGAATCCAAAGGATGGTGTCATATTCAGAGTCACTGTCCCTTTTTCATGGTGGGTAAGGTAAGGTAAGGTGTGAAAAATGCAACAATGAATTTGACACAGCTAGCACGTTTGGGTTACCATCAATAAATTAGAATATGTAGTCCATAGCAAACACATCATTTCAACTCATAATGTTTCACTCACCAGAAAACTAAAAAAAAATAACATCTACAAGTTTACAGTTTTTCTAACTGACATTAGTCATGACTAAATAAACAACCATCCACACACTCTTGTCCCTGACAACTGTCATCAGATACTGATTCGAATGTTTCTTAAAAAAATTGGTGCATTGCAATACACCACATTTCCCCTACTGACCTCCACCGACACTGATGAGAGGAACAAAGGTAAGTACTGGGGTGACTGTGGTTCAGGAGGTAGAGCAGTGGTCCACTTATCAGAAGGTTGGTGCTTCCATCCTTGGCCTCAGCAGGCCTCTGCATGTCAAAGTATCCTTGGGCAAGATACTGAACCAAGTTGCTGTGAGTGTGTTAATGCTCGTAATGAGCAGGTGGCCTAGCTTCCATGTGTGAATGGCTTGTGGCAATGTAAAACCTGTGTGTGATCAGCATAGCTGGAAATTTATGCCTTGCTTCCCGATGACATTTCCAAAGGTTAAAAAGTGTAGGACCAAAAATTGAACATTGAGGAACCCCACAATTTATTTTATAGCTTTTAGATGAGAATTCATCGAGGGTTACAAAATAAATGTCTATTTGGGCCAATTAAAAACAGTACAAGAAAAGCCAATCAGACTCTGAAGCCAAACTAAAAGAACTGTGATCTACCACCACTATGCTTAAGTCAAGTAGTACTAATACGGATTTTTTTTTTCATATCCATATTGGACCTGACTGGTGCTGTCTCAGCACAATGACTGGACCAAATTAGTCCAGACTGGTATTTTTCAAAAGTATTGTGGGAGTTCAAAAAAATCATTTAACTGATTAAAAACAGGCTTCACTAAACTTTTCACTAAAACGGCAGATTGGATACTGGTCTGTAGTGATTAAGAAGTGGGGCATCTACATTTCTTCACTTCAGAAGAGGTTTAACGATAATCTTTAGAGCAACAGGGAAAACACCAAGAGAATAAGATCTTTGAAAATGTGATATTCGGCCTTCAATTTATTCTTTCTCCATCTTCTTTCTGCTGTTCAACATTTCTCATTAATTGTTTGATTGTCTCGTTTCTCGATTTCTCGATTAAAGTAATTTTTTACTTTTACTGGACCCACTGTGTCAGGTGTTGATCATAGTATCTACAACCAATAACATTTGCAGCCACTTCACTAATAAGACAGCACAAGTCAGGCAGAAGTGGAGTAGATATGATTGGATATGTGCTGAAGACATACTGGCAGACATGGTCCTGTGCTGCTTGGTATGAGTAGGCTGGGTGACATGTTCAACAGTTCAACATTTAGTTCAGTTTAACAATTAAAAAAAAAAGCAAAAGAGGCTGATTATAGAGTTAAAATCACCAAAACTAAAATTTCTGTCATAATTGGCGTAGATAATTCTGAATATAAATCTATTCTCTTACTACTCTAGATAGAAATGCTCAATAGTTTAAAGTGAAAACAACTCTCCCGCTGCCCATCAGAGAGAAATCACTGTCAATACGATGAATAATAAAGTTGTGTCCGTCCGGCGCACACCGCGGCAGGCGCGTCGCTCCTCCCCGTGCTCACACCGCGCTGCGCCGCGCCGCGCGCCTACAAGCGACAACACACCGCGGCAGGCGCGTCGCTCCTCCCCGTGCTCACACCGCGCTGCGCCGCGCCGCGCCGCGCGTCTACAACCGACACCACACACCGGCAGTCTCGTCGAATCTCGCTGAAAGCCATTAATACAGGTACGAAGACACGTCTCGTGGAGTTTACCTGTCTGGAGACTATCTACATCCCAAGTTAGTGAAATGTTCTAGTCAGCTCAGGTACGAACAATGAAAGCTATTCTGCATCCGGAGAGTCATTTTAGCCTTCGTTTCCCTTTTCGGCACAATTAAAATCGGTGTTTTTTGTAGGCCTTGTGTTTCTTTTAGAAAAGCGAAGGCGTTTCGCTATAACATAACAGGTAGCAGTGTGTTCAATGAGTCATGGTAGCATTTCCTGGTGGTTGGAGAGGTAGAGAGAAGTGTTCCTTCAGTCCTGTCCGGCCGGCCGGTGCGGATTCTTCTGTTACCGTCCCGGTGCCATAATCTCTCTTCGACCGCCTCTTCCTCTTCTTTGAGGTTTAACATCAGATGGCCTTCTTTATTATTGCATTACTGCCACCTTCTGGAGTTAAATCATAGGGTTAACTCATACAACGTTCAGTTTGTCCGATATATACCATCAATCAAGTTCTCAGCTGACCAAACACCCTCTGCCTCTTCTACCTCTTTCATCCTGCTCCTGTTAGGCCGAGGTTTTGCCTTTCTTCATCATGTCCTTTCTCTCTCTCTCTCTCTATACTATATTGCAACTAATGGCACATGTTCCACAGTTTCTGGTAGGTTAATGATAATGTTAATAACTCTCTCCCAGAATGTTGGTAATTTTATACATGAACAGAAAGTAAGCGATTGGCATCGTTGTCTCCAGCAGGGCTGCTGTTGTTTATTGTTATTATGTTAAGAGCTGAACTTCTATGTCCTTTTGTGTTTTCATGTATGTAATGCAGGGATGCTAAGACCATTTCACTTTCAACCACGAATCTGATTCTGACCACCTAACTCTAGTCACTTCATGCAGAAACTAATGAAGCCGATCTTTATGCTGATTTTAGAAGTAAGTAATTGCCTAGTGGTGATTTTTGGATCCACTGTGTGTCCCCTTGTCTAAATGTAAATGGCTGCTGGCACCACAACTTGGCCCCAGATAAGCAGAAGACAGTGGATGGAAACAGCAAATGGAGGTGCAAATAAGAACAATAGTAACAATAAGGTGCAAAATAAGAACAATAAGGGTGCTAATAAGAACAACAGGAAGAACAAGAAAAAGGGGCAAATAAGCAACAACGGAGCAAAAAAAATTACAACTTTAAGAGTTTGAGTGACTTTTTCCCTGCAGTAGTGGATCTGGATGTTTATAATCAGAGAAGAACAAATCAGAACAAACGGAGCAAAAAAAAAAGTACAACTGTAAAACTTTAAAGTGGCTTTTGCCCTGCAGTAGTGGATTTGGATGTTTATAATAAGAGAATAGAGGTTATTGCACATAATAGCTATACACTGGATTGTACAGTCTGACAGCGGAGGAATGAATGGATGACCTGCAGTAGAGCTACAATAGGAAGAACAAGAACAATAGAGGTGCAAATAAAGGTGCAAATAAGAACAAACAGAACAATAAATTACAACTGTGAAAGTTTGAAGCATCTTTTGTCCAGCTGTAGTGGATCTGGATGTTTATAATCAGAGAAGAACAAATAAGCACAAACGGAACAATAAATTACAACTGTAAAAGTTTAAAGCGTCTTTTGTCCAGCAGTAGTGGATTTGAATGTTTTGTAATCAGAGAATAACAGAGGTTATTGCACATAATAACTATCCATTGGAGTTGTACAGTCTGACAGCTCCTCCAGTTTCTTTCCATAATCCTTCTTGGACCACCTGATCCTGCATTGTAGCTCAAGCTAGACTCTCTTCTGTTCCTCTCTGTCCCCTGAGTTAAAAGCCCTTTTCTTCTGGTTCAGGAGGGCTTTGAGCTCAGGGGTGACCCAGGGGTGGTTGTTGGAGAAGCACCGTACCCTTCGAGTTGGCACAGTGCTGTCCACACAGAAGTTGATGTAGTCCGTGATGCAGTGTGTAAGGCCATCTATGTCATCTCCATAAGAGCTGCAGAGCATGCTCCAGTCTGTGGTCTGAAAACAGTCCCTCAGTCTCTCATTAGCCTCCTCGTCCACACTTTCACAGTCCTCTTCTGTGCAGTGCCTTTCGCACCCTGGGTGTGTATTGGGGGAGCAGATGAACAAGGTTGTGATCAGACCGCCCAAGGTGGGAGAGGGGGGTGGAGGTGTAAACGTCCTTCACATTCGCATACAGCAGGTCCAGTCCAGTTTATTGTTAAGGTCCTCCCCCCGGATGTTCACTGGTGAGTGTGGTAGTGTCCTCCTTCTGAAGTCAACCACCATCTCCTTTGTTTTACTGGTGTTTAAGCACAGGTGGTTGCACTCACACCAGTCCACAAAGTCCATAATGACTGCCGGTACTCCAGCTCGTTCCCCTCTGACACACAGCCCACGAAGGCGGAGTCATCAGACAACTTCTGAAGATGGCAGCTGTCTGTGTTGTAGGGGAAGTCAGAGATGTAGATGGTGAAGAGGAAAGGTGAGAGGACGGTGCCCTGGGGTGCTCCCGTGCTGCAGAATACCACCTCTTACTCACAGCTGCGCATTCAGAAGGTGGGCAGAGGGGGTGGGGAGAGAATCAAATCTGTTGAAGTGGCAGTTTAATTCATCCGCCCAGCGCTGGTCTCCATCAGCTGTCCCTCTGACAGTCTGTCCAAATCCAGAGATATTCTTCAGTCCTCTCCACACATCTCACGCGTTGTTCTGGGCCAGCTTCTCCTCCAGTTTCCTTCCATAATCCTTCTTGGACCGCCTGATCCTGCATTGTAGCTCAAGCTGGACTCTCTTCTGTTCCTCTCTGTCCCCTGAGTTCAAAGCCCTTTTCTTCTGGTTCAGGAGGGCTTTGAGCTCAGGGGTGACCCAGGGGTGGTTGTTGGAGAAGCACCGTACCCTTCGAGTTGGCACAGTGCTGTCCACACAGAAGTTGATGTAGTCCGTGATGCAGTGTGTAAGGCCATCGATGTCATGTCCATAAGAGCTGCAGAGCATGCTCCAGTCTGTGGTCTGAAAACAGTCCCTCAGTCTCTCATTAGCCTCCTCGTCCACACTTTCACAGTCCTCTTCTGTGCAGTGCCTTTCGCACCCTGGGCGTGTATTGGGGGAGCAGATGAACAAGGTTGTGATCAGACCACCCAAGGTGGGAGAGGGGGGTGGATTGTCCCTCATATGACACTTAACATACTGTGTGAATGTTGGGAGAGAGGCGGAGACAGAAGCGTGATTGAAGTCCCCACTGATCAGCAGCAGGGCGCGGAGGGGGCATATCTGGTTCTGGCTGACAGCGCTGTGGAGCTGCTCGCACGCAGCCCAAGTCTGCCACAAAATCACTATGTACACTGATTTCTTGTATGGTACCTGAAAAAAAACAGTAGGGAAAAAAGTTTACAATACGTACTGTAATATAGTGTAGCAGGACATGACTTGCTCTGTTTTTAATCTCTGCTGCAGTAAGGATAACAACAATCCAGTCATATTTGATTGGACCAATGTGTATTGAGGATGGTTTTCACTAAAGTAAATCAAAAGAAGAAAATGACTTTTAGTAAACTGCTTTTCTGTTCCATCCTATGGTAGTGATGTCAGAGACTGCAGACCGCTTGTCTTCTATCTCCCTGGTTGAGATCAAGGCTGAGACACATCTAGTCCTCCAAGCTTTCCTCCATCGGACCCTTTCCATCCCACTGGCAGAGAGGCCTGGCAGAGTAGGAGGTGTCTATAGAGATCACAACAAGTACAGGTAACTTTCTCTTGGCTTTTGCTTTTGTAATCTGTCAAGGCTTGTTTTTTGTGTTACTACACAATCCCCTCCATTTACCTCAGAGGACGCTGATGTCAAAAAATGATCAAATATGCTGTAATTTCTAGTCTCAGCAGCATTTTACTTTGCATCTACTATGCATCTGTCTTGGCTCTAATTCTATCATGCATATTTCTTGTAACCTCTAACTTGGAGTCAGCTACACAGACAGCATAGAATGGCTCAAATTTTTAACTTAATTATTTAATTCATTCATTCATTAAAGGATAACTTTCGTTTTTTACAACCTGGACTTTCTTTGTAGCATTAAATACGACCATTTAGACACCCAGACAACTTTGGTGGCATTTGGAGTCGTTTTGAAGAAATTAGCCCCAGAAGAGCGGCGCGTATATCCGTATAATGCGAGTAATTGGGGCACCCGTGCGTAGCCTCTATAAGCGCATAATCTGCGGCGAAACGTTCATATTCCAATATTTTGTTATGATATGCTGGCGCTATTCCCCTCTGAGCCCGTGGTGGCATGTTATCAACATCCAGCGTCTCTAGACAACTACTTCTGACGTGGATGACGTCATTTGCGAGCGCCGCTCGCTGCGAGCAACCAGCCACAACACGGCTAACTCTGCGGCGGTCGGCTAGTTTAGCTGTAGTTTGCGACTGTTATTTTTCACAAAATGGATGAATATTTTTCCGACTCTGAGGTGGTGTACAATGACTTTGTTTACGATGGACGTCCTCACCGTTTTGAGCCTGAGTACGCGGAAGAGGAGCTCGTTGAAAGGAGGACGCGGAGGCAGAGAAAGGAACAGCTGGCCAAACAACAACAAACGGCTGCGCGTCCACGAGTAGATGGTAACTGGTGGTGTTCTTGTGGACAATGTTCATCGATGACAACAGAGGAGGATATGTTCATCGATGACAACAGAGGAGGATGTGTCAATAAATGTCTGTATCACAACACTGGAGGATTTACGCGCAATGATAAACCGGGCTGTGGTGGAGACGTTTTTTCGAGTCCCTAAAGTGAACTGGAAGACCCAGCCAAAGCCTGCAGGACCAAATGGGCAACTTTCGATTGAGTAAGTAGCTTACACACATGTATAGATTGTTTATTTGCCTTGGTTTTGTTTGACAGAAGTTTATCATTGCGCGGAAATCCTCCAGTGTTGTGACACAGACATTTATTGACACATCCAGACGCGTATCTCCTGGCCGCAAGTCCCACTCTGAGCAACAGAGGCATTCCTCCTCTGTTGTCATCGATGAACATTGTCCACAAGAACACCACCAGTTACCGTCTACTCGTGGACACGCAGCCGTTTGTTGTTGTTTGGCCAGCTGTTCCTTTCTCTGCCTCCGCGTCCTCCTTTCAACGAGCTCCTCGTCCGTGTACTCTAGCTCAAAACGGTGAGGACGTCCATCGTAAACAAAGTCATCGTACACCACCTCAGAGTCGGAAAAATATTCATCCATTTTGTGAAAAATAACAGTCGCAAACTACAGCTAAACTAGCCGACCGCCGCAGAGTTAGCCTTGTTGTGGCTGGTTGCTCGCAGCGCTCGAAAATGACGTCATCCACGTCAGAAGTAGTTGCCTAGAGACGCTGGATGTTGATAACATGCCACCACGGGCTCAGAGGGGAATAGCGCCAGCATATCATAACAAAATATTGGAATATGAACGAGTTTCGCCGCAGATTATGCGTTTATAGAGGCTACGCGTGGGTGCCCCAATTACTCGCATTATACGGATATACGCGCCGCTCTTCTGGGGCTAATTTCTTCAAAATGACTCCAAATGCCACCAAAGTTGTCTGGGTGTTTAAATGGTCGTATTTAATGCTACAAATAAAGTCCAGGTTGTAAAAAACGAAAGTTATCCTTTAAGGCAACCAAAGTCTTTCTTAGCATAGAGTGATCATAAGATTTTTAATTTAGAACAAAGAGATGCTTTTTAGCTGTACTTGAATATGACACACTTGCATTTCATCTAACTTTTTCTGTCATCACTCAATTTAACTGGCAATATAGCTGATCTCACAGTACAGCTGCTGTCATTAACCTGTATTATTTTTTATGTCTGATGATTATAAAATAATTGTATCTGCTGCTCAGCAGCTTGGTAATAACTGCTGGTCATCTTAGTATTTATGAGCTGTCATCAAATTTCATATTCATAATGCTGATAACAAATAGAAAAATATGTGAGCAACTAATTTGTGAATTTGGCTGCATTAAAAGAGCATAGGTGATTACAGACAGCTGGAGGAGACTGTATTGTTACGGTTCAGTCAAAGAGGGAGCCAGGACCCAGATGCAGAGTATGGAATTAGGAATTTTATTTTCAACAAAAAGTAACAAAAAAACACTTTGCAGTGAAAAAACACTAGAGCTAAGATTTAACAACTGAAAAATCAGCGTAACGGGAAAAGTAACAAAATCACCTCGAATGGGAAAATTTACTAAGAAAAACAAAAGTTGACCAGGAGAAAAACTCAAACTGGTTAGAAGACAAAGAACTCAAACAATCTACACCAATGAAAACTAGAGACACAGGGAAAACAGAGGAGAGGAGGGGCGCACAGGCACCAAGAAATAATCACAGGAATTCAAGACCACAACATGTATGGTGGTTTTGACCGTCTTCCTCCATCCTCTCTTCTCTCCTATTTCTGAAACTACAAATGTAAAAAACTAGTTTGTAGTAGATGCAGACAAAATGAGAAACATATGTGATTTGTCATCAAACATTTAGATCAGAGACTCAAGCTTCCAGTGCAACATCATTTAATCTGACTATGAACAGAATCAGCTTTACATGACAGTGCATGATGATGTAAAACATCAGTGGTACATTTAAACTGTAAAACTATAATCTGTAATGAAAATAAGTGGATATTTTGGTGTTAGAGGGTTGTTGACACAGTATGACTGATTTAACAGTTCATCAGAGTGATGGCCTGCAGGAAGAAACTGTCGGGTCTTTTGTGCCTACCAGAGGGGAAAAGTTGGAACAGACTGTGTTTAGGTGGTGATGGGTATAATGTTTTTCTACTTGCTTCCTAGTGTTTTCATCTAACTTTTTCTGTCATCACTCAATTTAACTGGCAATATAGCTGATCTTACAGTACAGCTGCTGTCATTAACCTGTATTATTTTTTATGTGGTGTATCCACATACATTTTTCAGGGTGTATCCTGGTTTTAGTTAACAAACGCATGTCCTCACAAAAACTGCTATAAGATGTCACAGTGTCAGTGAGTTCATCCAGGTCTGTAGCTGCAGTCTCAAAAACAGTTCAATCACTGCAATCAAAATGTAAGTAGTAGTTTCTGTCCCCAAAGCTGCGCAAGGGATGAGTGATAGGTGTTTAACGGTATGGCAGTGGTTCAGAGTGTTTTTATCACTGGTGGGATATTTAATGTGCTGTCTGTATTTTGGTTGTTCCTGGTTTGCTCTGTATAAGTCCCCAAGAACAATAACACAATAAGAACAGAGTCTGGGCGTGTATGCTTCATGTTAATTATCTGGTCAGCTAGGTGTTGTAACCCTTCACCAGCACAGTCACAAGGTTGGATGTAAACAGAATAAACAAGGAAAACTCCCATAGTGATAAAACATATTTCACAGTCTATGAAAACAGTCTCTCAGTGATGACTGCATGATTTCCTTAACACTGTGTCAGGGATTTGGTCATCAGGCCAGGATTTGGTAAAGCACAGGGGGTGGGTTTGCAGAACTCTGTGTTTGCTCTGTTCGGGAACAGCAGTTCATCCATCTAGTTGGCCAGAGACATTTACCAGATGGACCGACAGGAGCGTAGCTTAAATTTTTCATTCTCAGTTTAACAAGCACTCTGGCTCTCAAACCCTGTAGAGAGCTGATGCGCCTTCTACTGGAAGCTCAGTAAAACTTTCTGATTCAGTGAAAAACAGAGACAAAGTTTGACAGTGGATTGCTTGATGTGTAAAAGTTCCTAGATGCATCAAGGATCATTTTGTAGCACCCTGAATTGAAATTGTCTTGAATCTATCCTATCCCAATGTTCAGTGTACTTTGATGCTTTCCCTTGCTAGCTCCAAGCCACAACCAAAAGCAAAGGATGGGTGGGATCCTCAGGTGGAAGATGTCAGTTCAACAGATGGGAAGAAGACTGGAATCAAGGATTTCATAAAGCAGCTGCCTCTTCATAACACCACATGTCCTCCTGACAAAGATCCTAAAGGCGTGGACAGGGACAGCGGGACAAAATTGTCAGACCTCAGGGAACAAACAGAAGTAAGGAATTATTATTTTTATTAGGTACTATACCCATAATTTCATTTACTTGGAATTTATACTTTCTTAGTTCATTCTGGGTTTCCTTTGTTGGGTTACTTGCACTAATGTTTTCAAGATGTTTGATTTTTTTCCAGTTCAGCTTCTTGTTCTTTTATTTAAATTTTTTTTTTTTACAAATTGAGAATTAAGTAATTCATATTTCAATGCATGCTCATGGTGCAGATTCTGTTGTAGCATTCATAGATGTAATCAAAAGGGGACAACCAGGAAAAAGGAAAGAATAAAAAGAAAAAATTCTTTGTCTAAGGGCAAATTTGTTTGAGTCAGAAGTCTAGCAGCTAGGGGGCACCATCTTAGCTCTTGCATTGTCTCGTGAGAGTTGCCTTCACAGTTGTGTCAGTGTACTATAGGGTGTGTCTATCAATTACATTTACATGCAGTGGCAACACATACAGATACAGCACACAGCAGAGCTTTTGTTGCAGTGTGCAGTGTGGTAATAACGCTAGGTCTGCCTATGTGAGACTACACAAAAAGCCACATGAAAAAACTTCACATTCACACATTTTCTCTTGACAGTTTTAAATTTGACAACATTGCTCCAGCGTGTGGGTCTACAACAGAAGCTACTAGCCACATTAGCCACAAAATGTGCTAGTGGAAAATTCACAGGCTAACCAGCAAAATAAACAATACAGCGACATTAAAATGGCAAAACTTACAGGTTGTAAGTTTGAGATTTGTATTGATCCAACCTTGAACTTCAACCTCAACTTCATTATTATTATTAACTTCCACATCTTCCAGAGCCAGTGTTATAGCGAGGAAAAGTAGTAGTTACTGGATGCAACTCCAGTTCTATGATGATGTGCATAACCCTCTGCCTGCATGTTATCACAGCCTCAGTGAAGCCCATAATTTTGAATATGCAAAATTGTTTGTTTTATCAAGATAGTGACAGTCATGGCAAAACGTGATACTGGTGATGGTGACGAAACCGGTATAATGCCCGCCCCCAGGCATGACAATTTGATGCAAGTTGGGGCGAGTCTGCAAAGTCCCAGCCAGTCATTGTCTGTCATTCTCATCATGATTATGGGAAAAAATAATTAGAAAAACAAAAAAGAAGTCAGGTTTGAGATCAGAATCACAATTCACCTGAAGTTAAAGATGAATCTGTAGTGTGTTATGTATAGATCTGGACTATGTTATAATATAGTACTATAGCACCTAGTATATAGTTTAGATAATAAAGATCCAAGAAAAAACCGAGAAGCACAGGACAATAGATTCTTACTTGCACAAACCTCAGTCAGATAAAGGATCAATGAGTAGGGCAAACTAGATTACCACATTAAAATAGACAGTTCCTCTACAACTGCACTCTTTCTGCCATTTGTAACCCACAGCATTAATAGCTGACTTTATACAGACTGCATCATTCCTCCAAGAAGATAATGAAGACTGAGTAACATAAAGGGGCTACACTTGATTAAAAAGCTTCACAGCCTGCTGTTTTAATTTGTATGTTAGAGGTAAGCAGTGTGCTAAGAACGTTTTCCTGGAGCACTAGCTTTTCATAGTCACAGGCTCTGTTAATATTCATAGAAACTATTCAAACTTAAAAACTTAGGGTAGGGTAGTACTGTTCAAGTAAACACTTCACAAGAGCTAGACTGAACTGAAAGTTCTGAAATAACTAGTTCATGTTCATTTCTTCCAGCTTTTTTCAGTTGGAAAATGCACTGATATGTTTATAAAACTCCTTCAAATATTGAACTGCCAGTTGCACGAGTCATGCTGGCATACCAAGTCATGTAAAATGTAATGTGTTGGTGTCACTGACTCTTTTGGAAGTTGAGAACATTCAATGAACGCACTCTTTTATCAAGTTCATGCGCAATACTGTACGGTAATATGCATTATAGGGTGTTTTAAACTATTCCTACAGTAACTCACATAATTTCTCTCTGTATCAGTATGTATATCTCATGACCGTATATATAGAGTATACATTACTCATGTAGTGGAAGTATAATATTAATGTGACTGTCAGTCTCTCCAGATAACTGGGAAGATATTGGTTTGTCATTTGGTAAATGCATGCAGTAATCAAAGCTGATTAAAGGTGATCACTGTGAGTGAAATATTCACAATACACTCACATTGGAATCACCACACCCTTAATGATGATCAGGAGAACCTGTTCCCACAGGATGATGTCATATCCCCCTCTTCTACATCAGAAGATGATGACAGTGAGAAGAGACAGCAGAAGAAGCGGAACCAAAAGAAGATTCGAAAAAAGATCTCCAAGTTCTTCAGGTTAAGGTTAGAGAAAGAGAAGGACAAAGAGAGGCATGGATCTTATCCTCAGAGGCCTTGCACAATTGACAAAGAACCAGAGCCTTTGCTGACCATTGTCTCTCCCAGTAAGTAACTGCATTACACTATAAAACTGCACAACTACACATGTTCATTTATTTGCTGCTAAACCTAAAGGGAAAATGTAAATATAGAGTTTTTATTTTCTTTGAAAATCTTTTGAATTGTAATATTGTGTTCATGTGTATATGTGAACATACTGTCTATTTGATATGACTAAAGTAGAGAGGGGTAAACGTTGAATATTGAAGGCAGACTGAAGGTTTTCATCCAAGATACTTGTGTTGCTCTGTTGATATAGATCACCCCCCTGAGTTTTATAATGAAGTAGCAGAGAAACTGGAAAAGATTGCCCAGAAGTCCACCAGTATAAAGAAGTCCACCAGTATAAAAACTCCCACAGCCCAGCCATCACCAGGTAATCAAACACACACACACACACACACACACACACACACACACACACACACACACACACACACACACACAGATCACATAACAAATCACATGACATCAAAATGGTCATGACTCTATTCTGTCTGCACAGGAGTCATCAGATTAATGGGCCTGATGAATCCTGTGTTTCATGGAAACATTTACAACAAAAAATGGTTCTTGTTTTATTTGTCAAATGCATTATTAAGTAAATACGGCTGTGTCATATTTTAAGATATGATGTCACCATATACAACACTGGAATGATGTGATTGCATCTACTGCCTCACCAAACTATCCGTTATTTGTTTCTATCATTATCAGAATAAGAATTGGCTTTACTTGCCAAGTATGTGTGCACATACAAGGAATTTGACACCAGTTCAAACATTGCACTCATGTACTTGCACTAGAAAAAAAGGACATACAGCTCAATGAGGACAAAAAAGACAAAGGAAAAAAAATAAGTTAAGTAGTGCAGAAATATAAAAAACAAACAATAGATACAAAGAGTGATGTGGCAATAACCAACATATACAATACGTGATCAATGTGCATATTAAAAACAATACATTAATGGATTACAAATGGCCAGTCAGTGGATGATTTGGTGTCAGGTGGGTAGTGACACCGTGCAACCAGCTAACTGTTCATCAGGGTGATGGCTTGTGGGAAGAACCTGTTGGGTGTTGATGTGGGCCAGCAACCAGCAGTAAAATGTATTCAGGTCAGTTGATGGTTCTCAGCTGGGTGGGGGGATGGTCTCCTGTTGGTAAAGTCCTGCAGTTTCCTCCACACTGACGAAAGGTTGTTAGCTGAAAAGCTGTCCTCTGGCTTTTTGATGTTGCACCTCTTTGTCTACTGTAAGATGTCACAGTGTCAGTGAGTTCATTCAGATCTGTTGCACCAGCATCCAGTCAGTGCAGTCAAAGCAGTTCTAGATAGATAGATAGATAGATAGATAGATAGATAGATAGATAGATAGATAGATAGATAGATACTTTATTTATCTCCAAGGAGAAAGTTGCACCAAGGAGAAATTTGCAAATGATGTGTGTGGTGACAGCGCTTTGGATGCCCTGATGAGCCGCAATTCTGACAGACCTTTTGTTTGACTCTAAAAACACAAGGAAGAATGATAATGATAAAGAATAAGGTCCATCCCTAGTTTGTGGTCAACGTACAGTGACCACTGGGAACTTTTATGTTGAAAAACAAGCCTCATATTAAACTTCCTGTTGAGATACAGTTACTTTTTAGTTTTTTAAACTAGGTCATTGCCTAGCTTCCTCTTTACATACTATGAATGTTGGTGGCTTTTATCTTTAAATTCTGTCTGATGCTGACTTTGCTTTTATGTCCATGGTTACTATCTTGGGCTTTTATTTTGAAAATCAGAAAGGACACTGTGTGTGTGTGTGTGTGTGAGAGAGAGAGAGAGAGACAGAGAGAGAGAGAGAGAGAGAGAGAGAGAGAGGGTGTGCGTGGCCATGTATTACTCATGTTGTGGGGACATAAATCTGTTTACACAGTCACACTTCTTAATGGGTTACAAAACATAATCTCCATAATGTAAATCATGAAATGTTAGGGTGAACACTTTAGTTAAGTTCAGGGTAAGGTCAGGTTGAGGTTAAGGTTAGGGTGGGGGTTAGGGTTAGGAAAGTAGTGGTTATGGTTAGGGTAAGTCTCCAGGAAATGAATATAAATCTATGTAATGTCCCCAAAAATTCTGCAAATTGTATGTATGTACAGTATATGTACTTTATGTACCGTAGGCATTTAGGTACTGTATATATGATTGTACAGAATTTGCGGTATATATGTACTGTATGTATGTACAGTGTATGCAGTATGTATTTACAGCATGTATGTATAGTATGCACTGTATGTTAGTACAGTTGTTCCAGCTCTCACACAAATAAAAATGAGAAGAACAAGAAACAAGAAATAGAAGAACTAGAACTAGTATAGAACTGTAGCAGAACACATGTTTCACTCTAGGGTCTTTCGTTTTTGTCTATACTTTTTAAAAATTTTCCTTTTCTTCCAGATTTTGCTAGTAAGATAGGATAAGATAACATATACTTTATTGATCCTATTCCGGGGAAATGTAGTTGTTGCAGACAGCAAGAATAAAAAGGAGCCGTAGAAAAAGAACAAATAGAAAATACAAAAAGATTCAAAAAATCAGCTGGAACAGGATGGTTCAGTTTCATTAATTGAAAAGATTGAATTGCACATTAGTAAGATATGGATAATAAAATACATATACATATATCTAAAGTGTGTATACATAAGTAATAAAAAATCTGTAGTATTGCACAAGTTGCACAGAACAAATGTTATGATAAACAAAGTGTAAAAACTCGGTTTGTGATGTTGTGAACAGTGCTACATGAAGGCATGCTGGAGTGTGACAGCTGTTGGATTGAAGGACCTGTGGTAGTGTTCCCTCTACACAGTGGATGCAGCAGTCTATTGCTGAAGGAGCTGCCGAGGGCCCCCACTGTCACATGTAGAGGGTGAGAGAGGTTGTCTATGATTGATTTCAGCTTGGCTAACATCCTCCTCTCACCCACCCTCCCAATGGTATCCATTGGGCAGTCCAATGGGCAGTCCAGGACAGAGCCAGCTCTCATGACCAGTTTGTTCAGTCTTTTTCTGCCCCCCTCAGAGCTCCCACAGCCCCAGCAGACCACTGTGTAGCTGCCCCCAGGCCCTGGGGAGGATGTTGGCTGTTGGAGGTCACATTCCGTTGCCCTTTTACCCATTATGAACAGCCCCCAAACCACTGGCCTGTTCTTGTGGAGAGAGATATTTTCAGTGACATGGACACTGAATAAGTGTTTTCAGAATTACAGATGATGGATTTTAATATACTCGCTACTTTCACTACTGATTCTTTAAACAAAATGCCATTTTACCATAATTTTTACCATAGCAGGCATTATACCATAATACCCCATACATCAGTAGAAAGTAGTGTTTTTCAACTAAATGATGACTGGGGCCAGAATACACTCATGGATCTATTACCTAAACTGGACCATCTGATTTGTATTTCATCTTCTCACTATAGCCACAAGCTGACACAAAGGAGTGTGCTTTTTAACACAGCTATTTTCAGTCTGAAACTAGCCTAAAGAGCAAAGTATACACACAAACTCAGAGCTGCAGGGTCCATTTTCATTGATGGTAAAGTTTTCTTTCTTTTGGCAGTGTGTGAGAAAGACGAAGTGGTGCGGCAGCTTGTTCAGGTGCTCTCTTTGGAGGGAGATTCTATCAACAATAAGGTAGGTAGTGGTTCATCGCAAGGTGTGCAAAGCTGCATTATTCATTTGGCAGACACTGGCAGCTCTTTGTGTTAGCCAATAGCGGAACTTAGCAGAATATAGGGAATTATTGACCCATAAATTCTGTGAAGTAACGTCAGTAAACTGCAGTCAACTGCAGCTGCTCTGTGATGCTCTAAATAAAAAATGGGGCATTAGTGAGTTCAGCTTTATGGAAACACAGAATTTGTGGAAGTTTCATTTTTTAACTCCTGACTCTAGTTGTGCTTTTACATGCACAGTGATTTGTAATTTACTCTTTTCTTTGATAAAAATCAACAGTCCCAACCCTAACAATCGATACTTTCTAAAACACACATAACCAGGAATGTGTCATGTTTGAACCAGGTTTCTGTTTTAAGCAAACATGCTTATGGTTTGAATCAAGTATGAATCTGATTTCCTTTTCAAATTAAGAATGCCTTTGAGATTAGATTTTCCTATAATAGTTTGTTCTAAGTAACGTTGGCTTAATTGTTAAATGCACTTCTTTTTACAGATCCAGTCGGACCCCTTCTTGCGCTCCAACTTAACTCATCTTTCATATGCATCATTTGCCAATCTTCTGGATGCTTTCAGCAGCAGTCAGATATCTGAGGCCCCAGCCTTGCCGCAAACAGCTAGTCCAACACTCCAACGCATGGCTGTCACCATGGAGGTATCACGACGGATGGTGACAGCCACAGGAGCCCAACGCTTCCAAGGCTACGCAGAACGCTACATGGAAACCTTTGTCCCCTGGGTCAAGAGCCATGGAGGATGGGTGAATGATTTACTGAAAACATTTTTAACTTCCATTATTCCATTAAAGACAGCTCTCATATAGAAGCCAGTATTCAAAGGATATCGGTGATAATGATAATTTCAAATAATAATGCATATTTTTACAGCACTAATTCTGCTATTTTGAGTTTCTCTTTTTAACAGAAAATAGTAGTTTAATTTCATTCATTAATGGGATGAGATTGTTAAAGAGATTGAGAGGAACTGGTTTAATTACTGTTGTAACTGATGTAGCATATTAGGTTATTATAGCAAAGAACTTTGTTAAATGGAAGTAGTGGATTCATGCTCATTCCAGCTGTCAGACATACCTGCTGCTGTAATGCCCAAATTTCCCTGGCTGGGGATAAATAAAGTTTTATCTTATCTTATTTAATCATATCTTATTTTAAAGCCAGTGATGGGCCGCATGAACAGGGTAATGACGATAGTTGACGGGCTGCAGCTGTAATGCTGCCACTGTAGCATTACAGTTTCTTTGCTTTGCCGTATTTTATTTGCTCACTTTTACGGTTCATTTCCATGACTGGTGGACTCCAAAACTGAACTTCAGTACAACACAATATGACAATACAGCATGTTACCCTAATAGCCCCCCAGCATAGTGACCCCTACTGACCCAATTAGTGTCTTGCATTTGCTTATCTTAGAATGGCTCCTACAGTGCTATATACATACAGTCCAGTTACCATTACTCATTCCCTCATCTGGATCTTCTGGCATTTTCGGGCATCTTGGATCCCATGTGACGACTTTGGTTTGAGTTGGCTTTGACAGAATTTGCCACAGTTCTGACTTTTCTAATTTTGATCAGGTTAGAAATGAAGGCACTGAGCAGACTAGAGCAGAATCCTTGAAAAAGATTTCTTCCTTTCGAGTTACCTGGATGTCTTCGGTACACTCAGTGTAGCTTGAGACTCAGCTGATCTTTGTGCAGTGGAAATGAATTGGTCTCCGGACAAATGGGCTAGTGGGTTCACTAGGGATGAGGCTGAAGAGCTTTGAGGTCAATTATTGCTTTTTATTCTTGGGGCAGTGTCAGAGGTGTGAAATTTCACCACTCCTCCCTGTTGATGTGTCTTGTTGTAATTATTTTCTTTTGTTCCAATTTTCTTCCCTAAAGAATAAAGTTTATTATGTTATATTATATTATATATGCTATACTTATCACCAAACGTTTTGTTTCATCTTCAGGAGAATGTGATGGATTTGGAGGAGCCTGTAGAGTACGACTGAGTTCTCAAACTTACCAGTTACCACTTACCCTAACCTCATGACATCGAAGTGAAGAGGGACAAATGGACGTTCCACTGCTTTTCTAGATGGACAAACTTTCCCCAGAAGCCTCTTTGAGGGTATAAACAGTCATGTAATGCCTAACTCATACAATGCATTCAGAAAGTATTCAGACCCCCTTCACTTTATTCACTTTTGTTATGTTGCAGCCTAATGCTACAATCGTTTATTATTATTAGGTACACGGGGCAACACACTCAGTACAGTCTACACTCGGTACGCCATAATGGCGAAGTGAAAATAGAATTTTAAAAAACTGAAATATCACATTGGCAAAAGTATTCAGACCCTTTGCAACAACACTTTAAATTCTGCTCAGGTGCCTCCCATTCCTCTTGATTATTGCTGAGATGTTTCTACACCTTGATGGAGTCCACCTGTGGCAAATTAAATTGGTTGGACATGACTTGGAAAGGCACACACCTTTTTTAAAAGACCTCAATGGTGACAATGCATATCAGAGCAAAAGCCAAGCCATGAGGTCAAAGGAACCGCCTCCAGAGCTCAGAGACGGGATTGTTGCAAGGCACAGCTCTGGGGAAGGCTACAAAAAATTCTGCTGCACTGAAGGTTCCCAAGAGCACTGTGGCCTCCATATTTCTCAAATGGAAGAAGTTTGGCACAACCAGGACTCTACCAAGACCTGATTGCCCGGCGAAACTAAGCACTTGGGGGAGAAGGGCCTTAGTAAGAGTGGTGACCAAGAACCCAATGGTCACTCTGAGCTCCAGAGATCCTTTGTGGGGATCGGACAAAGTTCCAGAAAGACAGCCATCACTGCAGCCCTCCACCGATCTGGGCTTTATGGCAGAGTGGCTAGACGAAAGCCTCTCCTCAGTGCAAAAGACATGAAAGCTGCCTGGAGTTTGCAAAAAACAACTGAAGGACTCTCAGAGTGTGCGAAACAAGATTCTCTGGTCTGATGAAACCAAGATTGAACTGTTTGGCCTCAATATTAAATGTTATGTCTAGAGGAAAGCAGACACTAAGTCATGCCAAATACCATCCCAACAGTGAAACATGGTGGTGGCAGCATCATACTGTCGGGATGTTTTTCAGGAACATGGACTGGAATACTGATCAGTACTGAGTAAAGGGTCTGAATACTTATGTCACTGTGATATTTCAGTCTTTTTCAGCTTCCTATGCACAAACACTATCATATCTAGTCGCCATTGTTGTTGTTGTTTCTTAAAGGTACATTCTGTGGTCAAATATGAACCAAAGGGTCGGCCTGACACAAAAACTCAAACCATCTGATTAAAATATTCTATCATTGTCAATTTTTTTTGTCAAGTTTTTTTTTTACATATTGTTCATTCAGCATAATTGAAGTCAAACAATTGTACATATAGATATATATGTGTGTGTATAAATATACAACAAAAAGCAGGGATAGGATGTGATAAGCATTTTGACTCCTTTTGTTTCTAAATCACAGTAAATGCTAATGAAACTGTGCATGCCTAGATTTCAGGGTAAATGGGAGACTTTATTCTTTTGCTATTTGAATATTTAATTTGAGTGTATTTATATTTGCAGTTTCACTTTGACATATCAGAGAAAGTAAAGAAAGCATCAACTCATCAATGCAATATCTGTTTATTTACAGCACATAATATCTCTAAGAATGAAGCAAATGAAGAAAAGAAACAAAATGTAGTTGAGGTCAAATCAACTTATCAAAGACATGCCTCAGGAATTCTATGTTTTTATGATTTGACTTTTAAAAGAACCCAGCTTTTTTTCTGCATCCAGTTTCTCAAAACTATTGTCAGGCCATATTTCTGTTCTGTGTTCTTTTGTATAATCTTTCCATGACAAATCGTGTAATACTATTACGTAGTGATTTAAACAAGGTGTTCTGAAACTGAATGGTAGTATTGAGACATTTTTCTGAAGGGGAGGCCAATGGCAGTTCAAAGAGTGGTGTGAAGGAGAGAATGGTCAGTCATTAATTGTACAGCCTGTACCTGCCAGACCGAAACGACAGAAAAGAACAAGGCTTACTATGGAGGACAGCTGACATTGAAAAGGACAAGACCAGAATTGCTTTGTTGTCTCTAATAATAATGAGTGGCTTTTAGGTTTCTTTCAGTCTGTCAGAGATTGTTTTAATAGATGTTTGTACTAAAATAGAACACAGAGGCCTTGTGAGATACATTTCTCTATTGAGTTGATTTAAACACAAGATACTTCAAAAAGAGGATTCATTCTCAGTGAAGAACCTTGGACCCCTAATCTGCCTCTATACATACCAAAGAGCAGTGATTCCTAACATGTCACTGGGGGTCATCAGGTGGATACCTCCCTTCAACAGTGTTTTGCCTACTTAGTCCCACGACACCTCCAGGAGGCTAGGCGGCGAACTCCGGCTTCACAGAGTCAGTTCTGATGCTACCATTTAGCTAATGCTAATGCTAAATGCCAACCGCTACCTGCTAAGAGGAACAGAAGAAGACAATACAGCTAGATTCACCTATACTGTTAATGTTAACTGCTAGATGCCAATACTGCTAAGATACTATCATACTACCACCGCTTTAGCTACTGTTAGCTGCTACAATGCTAGCACAGGCCTAGATGCCACATGTAACTGCCAATTGCCGCACTACCATCTACCATCATCTACCATCATCTACCCCTGCCTCTCACCAACTGCACCAATAAAAGCGGGATGGGAATACAAACCCTGGTTCGGGTTTGTATTACTATTTATATTACCGGCCTCAGATTACTATAAACTATTTCCTGGGGCACAACTAGCTTTCCTCCCAAGTCGACCTGCATTTGCCAATCATCAGCCCCTACCCGGCAGCCACCTACCTGCCTTCTCCCTGACTTAGCAGCTCTATTTTTCTCCCCCTCTCGAACAAACTGCACAACTAACCTCTCCTTTCTAGAACTTCCAGAATTCACCTGCTTTCTTCTCTCTTCAATGCCTGCAGCTAAGCTTCTCAGCACCTGATTATGCCGCCATGTATACCGGCCTTGTGGTAAGCTAATTCTACAACCTGACAAAATGTGCTTTAAACTTGCTGTACCTGAGCAGAGTGGGCACGATTGATCGCCCTGTACCCCGAGTCTTAGGTTCTGCAGGGTTGGCAACACATCGTATGTCACCCCTATCAAAAATTTAATACGGCATATTCCACAGGTCCCTCCAACTAACTTTCCTCTTCTCAACACCTTCCCAATTCAACCATTGTCCCTGTTTGGCCTGACCAACTGCTTTTTCCCCCCTTAACAACTCCTCCTGCCTACGCACCTGTTCCACTACAAGCTTTCTTTTCTCCTTTAGACCTGCTTTGTTCCAAACTGGTTTGCCTGGGCCAAGCCCCAAGCCTCCCCGGCCAAATTGAACATTTCCTACTATTTCTGCATGCCTAAGAGCTGCCTCTTCCTCCTGCACTGCTGTCCTTGGGTTCCATTTCCTCCCCCCAGAAGGATTCGGAACCACTTTGCTAACCAACATGTCCTTACTCCCAGATAACAAAAGTTCCTTTCCCATAGAAAGCTACATTGCTTAAGCACCTGGGAGCACCCAACCATTTTCTAATATAAGAGCTAACTAGCCTTTCCATTCTCTCTGCAGATAATGGGACTTGATATACTGACATTGGCCACATTAACCTAGGGTACAAGCCAAACTGCAAGCACCACAACCTCAGTTTTCCGGGGAGCTGGGATTTATCTATTCTCTCTAGCCCTTCTGCAACATCCTTTCTAAATTGCACAACCTGTTCAACATCATTCAGGTCCACATTATACCACCGTCCTAGACTCTTGACTGATTTCTCCCTAATTGTTGGGATTTCCTCACCATCTATAGCAAACTTCCACTCACTTACTTTCCCTCTGTATCTTGAAATACTCCTTGACTATAGGCTTAATCTTCATACTAGCCCACTTGAGATTCTGATTGACTTTATCTAACAACCTCCTGGTACATGGCACTGTTGAAGTTAGCAGTGTCATATCATCCATATAAGCCCTAATTGGTGGAAGACACATTCCATTCTGCCGTCTCTGGGATCCGTTAGGCTACTACTATGATCGTGGCTAAGGAAGTTTGAAGGAAGCATAGTCCCAAAACGAAGCCCACGGGTTATCACCAACCACTTCAGGCTATCCCCCACCAAACCAACCAACTGTGGTCGCTGGCATCACTGACTTCAGTTAGTGACACCAGCAGAGATAATTGGCAGACTTTCTATTAGTGAACCAAACCCCTGACAACCCAGAGTCCGGGAGGAAGAGAGCTTCTCTGCGCTTTTCATGATGAGTATGTCAGCCTAAATGGGGCTACTCCCACGAGTCATATTAATACTCACATTCCTCGCAGCAGAGGAGGTGGAGTTGCAGCCATTTGGATTGGATGCAATGTTCACCAAGCTGGACTACATTGAAAACCAGAGCAGGAAAACAAACATTTTAATCGATGGCATTGCTGATGAGTAAGGAGAGAATTGGTACTAGGTGTTATAGGCCACCTAGTGCCAGGATTGAGTATTTAAATGGTTAATGTAATATGCTGGACAAAGTCACTGAAGAAAACAGAGAGCTACACTGGCTGGGAGATCTAAATACTGATTGGCTATCTGATAATTGCCCTGTGAAGAAAAGGCTTAAATCTATGACAGACACATGTGGTTTATCTCAATTAATGCATCAACCCACAAGAATTTCCAGTAATAGTACAGGATCTTTAACATCAAAATGAATTGATCATATTTACACTAATAATCCTGATATGTGCTCAACACCTGTTTCTGTAACAGTTGGCTTCAGTGACCACAACTGCATTGCTGTCTCCAGGCGAACAAAGCTACCTAGAGCCTGTCCTAAAATTATTATGAAAAGAACTTATAGGGCATTTAATGAGGAGAATTTTCTAAATGAACTGAAAAACATTAAATGGGATTTGGTATGTGCCATTGACGATGTGGATACATCCCTTAATTTATTTATGGATCTTTTTATGAGAGTTGTCAACAGTCATGCCCCATTAAAGAAATTTACAGTTAAAGCCAAAAGTGCTCCTTGGGTTGATACTGATTTAAAGAGCTTGATGGCCAGAGCAGCCTCTCACTCTTCACTAATAGAGGAAAATAAGAACAATCCCAGGTTTCTCTTCAGCACTGTAGCCTGGTTGACAGACAGCCATAATTCCATTGAGCCATGTATTCCATTAACACTCAGTAGCAAATACTTCATGCTTCTTTAATGATAAAATTCATACTCTTAGAAACAAAATTCATCACCTCCTGCATTCAATAGGCACTGATTTATCTTCAGACACAGAAACCATAGATAGCTATTAAACCTGTTATATATTTAGTCCGCTTTTCTCCCATTGACCTTCACCAACTAATTTCGACAATTTCTTGTTCTGAAGTTTTACCCTTAATCGGCCCTTCTTTATTAGATATGATCAAGCTGTCTCTGTCAACAGGCTATGTACCACAGTCCTTTAAAGTAGTAAAACCTCATTTTAAGAAGAGTGCAGAGTACATCAAAACACACAGACAGCACTGTTTAAAGTTACAAATGACCTTCTAACTGCATCAGACAAAGGAATTGTCTCTACACAAGTCTTGTTAGGTTTTAGTACTGCATTCGACACCACTGACCATGGTACCCTATTACAGAGACTGGCATTAAGGGACCTGCACTAACATGGTTTAAATCCTGGATGACCAACTGCAACTTTTTGTTTCTAAATTCGAACAGTTATATATTGTGTAGTACTTACTTGTGGTTCCTAAAGTCTTTTAAAGCAGAAGGGGAGTCAGAAAAAACTATCAAGCTCTTTAACTGTGGAATCCTCTTTCAGTCTTTGTCCGGGAGGCAGACTCCCTCTCTACATTCAAGAGTCGTCTTTAAACTTTCCTTTTCAATAAAGTTTACAGTTAGGACTCGCTCAGGCTTGCCTTGGACCAGCCCCTAGTTATGCTGCTATAGGATTTGACTGCCGGGGGACTCCCAGTGACACAAAGAGCTCCTCTGTTCTTCTCTCCCAGTCTACCTCTGCACATTCGTGTCCTACCAAGGCATGAGTCTTTGTGCTTTCTCATCTCGCAGCCATGACACCATGGATAGTGGTTGAACCTGAATTGTGGATTATAGCTATGTGTTCTGCCATGACCCTGCCTGACATCCACTGCAACTGCAATTAATATTAGTTATACTTCTACTATTATTAGGTCCATAGTGTTTTATTATGTACATATACTTACTATATTACATATATATGTATATAGTAGGCGATACATACTATATTATCATATACTATATACATACTACATCCCAATGCCGTATGCACCCCCCGTGTGTTCTGAAGAGCTTCTCTAACAATACATTTCTCCATTGTGAGATTAATTAAGCTTTATCAAATCTAATCTCATCCACTACATATAGTTAAAAACATGTAAGAGTTGACACTGTTACTTAGATTGCATCTCTGTACACCCTGGACCCCTCCCTCTCTTGCATTCCGTCTCTCTCTCTCACCCAACCGGTCGAAGCAGATGGCCGCCCACCCAGAGCCTGGTTCTGCTCAATGTTTCTGTTTCAAGGTTCGGGGTTGGACAGAAATCACAGTTTTGACAGCTGTAATAAATGTATAGGTATACGAAGTACATATGGCATGGTATATGCCTATGTGATATGTTTTGTATGTGATGTATTGATATATTAATAACAGATAGTATATGAACATAGTACGGCACTAATGATCTAATAATAATGGTATTATAGCTAATAACAATAAAAGTTGTTGTCCGGCAGGTGAACTCAGTAGTCCAGGCTCAGCCGCTCTCGAACCTGTGAGACGAGAAAACACAAAGACTCTGGGGAAGAAGCCAAGTCAGCAACACGCCTTGATAAGACAGAAACAGGTGGAGAGGGAGAGAAGAACAGAGGGGCTTTGTTTGTCATTGGAAGTCCCTCTGCAGCCTAATGGGGCTGGTCCAAGGCAAGTCTGAGCCATCCCTAAATATAAGATTTATCAACAGGAAAGCTTTAAGCCTGCTTTTAAATGTAGAGGGGTTGTCTGCCTTCCAGACAAGAGCTGGAAGATGGTTCCACAGGAGAGGAGCTTTATGACTAAAGGCTCTGGCTCCCATTCTGGTTTTAGAGACTTTAGGAACCACCAGTAAGCCTGCATTCTGGGATCGCAATGTTCTATTGGGGTAATAGAGTACTATAAGTTCTTTAAGATAAGATGGTGCCTGACCATTTAATGCTTTGTAGGTAAGGAGAAGGATTTTAAATTCTATTCGAGATTTTACAGGCAGCCAGTGCAGCGCGGCTAATATCTGAGAAATAGATCTCTTTTCCTGGTTTTTGTCAGAGCACGTGATGCAGCATTCTGGAACGTATTTTGCAAAGAATTGGGACAGCCTAATAGTAAGGAATTGCAATAATCCAGCCAGGAAGTCACAAATGCATGGACTAGTTTTTCTGCATCATTTTGAGACAGGAAGTGCCTGATTTTTATAATGTTACGTAGGTGGAAAAAGGCAGTCCTTGAAATTTGTTTTATGTAATAAATACTAGTGGGAACATTAGCATAAGAATCAGACATTCTCTTTAATACAATATTATAAAATATCCAGTATATGTTCCGCTAAAAAAGATAAAGTTGGATAAAACTGTGCAGTGAATAAAGACACAGAAATACCATGAGTTACAATAGAATTATTTTAAAATATTTGATGCAATAGAACTGATGAAAATAAGATTACTTAAAAGCTGTAAAGTCACTGAACCAGACATGTTCAAAGTGCTCATATAGTATAGAAATATATAAGGCACGAAATCATAAACAAAGTGAACTAAGTGCAATTTTTTTTCTTTTCTCCATTTTTTCTTTTCTTCATTTGTTCATTCTTTCTTTCGTTCTTTTTTTTTTAATCAGTGGGTTACTTGACAAAACATTGTACTTAGTCCAGCAGGTTATAAACTTAAGACAACAATGAACCCAGTGTTTCCCCTCAGTTTTCTCTGCAGGAACAAAGTATTAAGGTAGCTGTAACTTGTTTTGTATTGAGGCTGATGGATTCTAATTGTAAAATGAAACCTTACTGATCTGACTTAATGCAATGTTAAACTGTGATGATATCACTTTTATATGGCTGGTACAAAGACAAGCAACCTCCTCAGTCTGTTAGTAGAGGCTGTGTCCACAACGCCAATGTCGAGTACAACCACTGATAGTTTTAGTTAGTGTTTGTTTTGGGGGGGATTTGTAACCCAATGCCACAGGGCATTTGAAAGGCACACATTTCAGGTCTGAATCCAAAGTAAGTGCTGGAGTACCACAGCCTGAAAAATGCAAATCAGGCCAGGGTTATATTGAAGTCCCAGGGGAGATTGTGATAAGGCTTCCCATCAAGGGCCCATGAACAGCTGGTCTGTAGTCAGTCCAAGTGCTTCTCAGCACACAGAATTTGACAGTACATCAGCATGGAGAACACCAGGGCCAAGATCTGACAAGAGAAGAGGAGGTGTACAGGTCAAATTAAATTAAACCTGTCAAAACATAAAAACTTAAGAACAGATGAAATTACTTTGAATTTGATCCAGTCTGAAACAGCAATTTTCATTTTTTTTCCAGAGTTTCCTTTAAAAAGCATATGCAAGTAACAAAAAAGAATGTATTTTAGTTTATATGCATTCATAACATCTAGAAAAAAAATATGATTAAATTAGTTTTCATGCTTTTCCATCATAATATTATGCATTAAAGTGTACAGATTGCTGAATTATAATCCACCCAATAATCACTGATTTCCTTGATGGAGACCCTATATTTTGATACTGTATTGTTATTATGTTATATAAACTACATTTTCTAATGTCAACAATGAACCTTAAAGCCGAGTAAATAATGATTTATTTCCATCTTTACTGCAAAGACACTGTCTTTTGCTTCATTATCTTTGATTGATGATCAGTTCTGGCATCTTTATATGAGAATTATTTGTAAATAAAAACAGCTAAATTACTTTTTTATCCAAAGATACTGAAGAGTTAATGGGGAACTTTTTTCAGCCCTGAGTAGTGGCTGCAGTCTTGCTCAACAGCTACATACAGCACAGACAACTTCCACCAAGAAGTTCCAGAGAAAATCCAGAGAACAAAGTCTGGAAATCACTTGCTTCAGCAGGCCAAGCTTTAATGCTGTGTGGCCATGGTAAAAAGTGATGGCGACTCAGATGAGCATGTTGACCAGTTCTCATCTTATGTAAGATAAGCAAAGCATTGTAATATAAGTAAGAGGACTGTATAGTTTAGTGATCTTTTTGCGAATGAATCAAACTGTAGATGTGAAGGGGGGAGAAAAATGATTTTGAAAAGTGAGGGGGGCCTGTGCCTTTACATCCCCAGTCGAAATTTAGCCCCTATACTGAGAACACACAAAACAACTCTGATAGTGACTGACTAAAAGAGAATGTGGAAATACAAATTTAATAAATGGGTGATACTAATAACAAACTTGAGTTGTTCTATTTTGGTTAATATTCTCAAAATTTGTTTTGTGTATTGGCAATTTTAATTTGATAAATATTTGAGATAAATATGCCTTCCCTGTTCATTCTAGTTCAGATTAACCTCTTGTAGAAGACAGGCTTTCAGTCATGACACACACAAAAGACACATACCAGTTGCATAACTGCAGATGCCCTGCAAAGACTGTGGTGGTGCTGGTAACAAGTGTTTGGGTGCTCTGTTCCCTGTTAAAGCTAACAAGTTTAAAAGTCATGTATTTTGGTTTGAACTGCATAGAAATGCAATGGTTTGTAATTACAAATGTTACTAAGTCTTGCCATTGTTTTGGGCCTCAAGAAATGGCTGTTATGATGCTTAATTCATCCTCTGCGAAATTGAACATCAATAAGGAAATAAGAATGTAAGTAAATATGTAAAGCTTAATAACATGCTGTGTTTCATGCTATAAAGAAAACTGATCAAATAAATGAAAAATAAATATTGGACATAATGACCTGCACAACGCCAATACACACTCCAAACACCAGTACTGAGGGGATGTTATCTAGCAGCCACTGCCTGGCCTTCTGATAACATGGCTGCAGAGGACAAACAGAGACAGAGAGTGTAAGGGAGGGGAGGCATGGGGCGATGAAGCTCACATACAAAAACAATAAGTACGCCAGAAGTAGAAGAATTACATTGGTAAGGATAATGTGTAGAGACAAATGAAGGGAAGAATGACTGCAGCTTATCTTAGATATTAATACATGATGACAGGTTAGACTGATTTTGGGACTCTATACATCTTACAGCCCCATCAAGCTATAAGTGACAAGCACAGGCATTTTCATGATAATGCTCACATAACAAGTTCCACAATGGTCAGATAGAAAATACCAACAAATGCACTGAGATAGACCTCTCAGAAGCCAAGGTATTTAAAAGACATTAAAAGAATTCAGTTTTAGTGTTACGACTTTGGTCATATGTTTGTTCTGGCCGTCATTCCTGTGAGCAATAATAACATTGTACATGGTAATGGCTGAGACCTTGGAACACAATAACAATGAACACTCAGGTTAGCAAAACTCATTTGCAACAAACACTAACAGTAAGTAAGAACTGTAAAATTACCCCCCAAACTGTCTGCTGTAAACATCCTTCATAGTTTGTATACACACTCCCTGTTGTACTTACTGTAGTATTGTGCACAGAGTTCCTATGAAGTGTGGGATTATTTGCAGCATTTCAGATTGCTCACTTTCAGATTGACCTCCAAATAAAGTAGTTTAGATAATATGGATAAATTTGTTTCCAACCTATCTCATCATCTGACTGCTTTTTCTTGGACTGTGTTGACGTCACTAAGATCTGAGTTCTAAGATCTCAGCAATAACTCGATGAGAACAATGGCATTAATTTGAGCATAATAAACTGAATTATACATCAAGCTGCATTAGCAATGTATGAATGCAAAGTAACAAAAAACACTGATGCCAGGCAGCTGGCTTAATGGATCCTGAGAAGTTCATCCTAAATGCACAGAAAATAGTTTAAAGCTGCCCAATTCTCTCAAACTAAACTGAATTTATTCCAGATGGGTGAGTGTATCCCGATTCTTTCACACATGAAAAATGTGAGTAATGTTTCATTCTTGACTATGTTTTTAATGGCTATGTGTGTACAGTACCGTAATTGTGTGTAAACAGTCGGTGCAACTGTGAGTCAGGAGGTAGAGCGATGGTCCCCTTATCATAAGGTGGTTTGAACCCTGGCCTCGGCAGTCTACATGTCGAAATATCTACTCTACCTCCTGACCCATAGTTACTCCTGGGGGGGACCCTGTGTTCCAGAAGACCCGAGTCTCCTCAGCAGTCTGCTCTGGCCTTTCTTATATAGTGCATTTACATTGTCAGTACAGTCCAGTTTATTATTTAGGTGAACACCTAGGTACTTTCCGTGGGTAAGATTTCCCCATCTCGATGTCATTCCCTGGAGTAGAAGGTGAATTTTTACACCTGCATAAGTCAACCAGATCAATGCAGGAAAAACCAAAGAGCTTTTGGTTTTCCCTGCATTGATCTGGAGGCACTGGTAATAATCCACAAAACCCTCTCTGTGATGAGACCAAGAACTGCAGAGTCTTCAGAGGACTTATCCAGGTGGCAGCTAGCTGATTTTTGCATGAGGTCTGCAGTGTAGAGGGTGAGGAGGAAGGGAGCCAGGAGTGTTTCCTGTGGAACTGGATGGTATTGAAGGCACAGGAGCAATCAAAGAGCATGAGTCTCACAGTTCCACCAGTCTTTTCCTGGTGAAAAGGAGGTAGATGTAGGAGGTAGATGATTGTGTCATCCACCCCAATGCAAGGTTGATAGGCAAACTGTCTGGTCTGGTGTCTGTAACTACCACACAGGATGTTTTCCCTTACCTGAACTACTTGATTAGGCTTAGGCATCAACACTACTTGATCTGGAATTGTAAAAGATTGTTTACGTATGGGACACCAAGCGTCTAATATTGTCACGGCTGGTATTACAGTGACTTTGAGTTAAAAGCCCGGGGAGTCTCATACAGACGATACAGGGTACCTTGTGCAACTGTATTAGATGCAGAGGAGTGTGATAATGCAGTGGTATGTGACGTCCTGAGAATGAGACAAGGCTCCCAGGGTTTATTGTTGGAAAAACACGGTACAGCCCTTGCATTCTCCACACAGATGCTGATCCAGTCCGTTATATAGTGTGTGAGACTGTCAATATCATTCCAACGAGCACCACAAAGTACTTCCCACACATTTGTATCAAAACAGTCCCTCAACACAAAGCCTCCTAAGCCTCGTTGAACCATCTTTTCACTGTGTGAGTGACAGCTGGCTGCCTGGGTATGAGAGGTTTGTACACAGGTAGGAGATGTGCATAAGGTCATGATCAGATCTTACTAGGTGAGGGAGAAGTGATGAGTTATATTCCTCCTTGTCGTGTTGACATAGAATAAAGCCAGTATTTCACTGTGTCTGGTGCATCATGTAACGCACTGAGTGATTGTGGGCAGAGTAAAGGGCAGCAAAGCATGAAGTCACTTAAAACAAGAAGGAGGCCATGCAGGTGTTGTGTCTGTAGCCTGTTTACAACTGAGCTGATGAAATCACTGGTTGGCTTGTAACTGTTGAGGTCAACATTTGCAGAGAGGGGAATACACACCGCTATCATGAGGACATACCAGAAATCACTTGGTAAATAGCATGGTCTGACGAGCACGGTTTTAATAGCGATGTGCCCATCAATAAATACTACCAGGCCTCCTCCCTTCCACTTACCGCTCTCCCTTGTCCTGTCTAGCCACATCAACAGGAAACCATCCAGTGCAGTGTTGACCATAGCCAACTCATGCATCTTATTGGGGAGAGATCTCACATTACCCATGGTGATTGAAGGGAGGACTGTTTGTATTGTATCCTCTGAATTGGCCTGCATATCTGGTGTGGCAAAATACCTCAGATGCTATGAGTACAGGGGAGGCACAGGCTCATTTCCCAGATTAGCACCCTTGCTTTGAAGCAAAAGCCACTGGTGACCACGATAACCATTAACGTATTTGGGACAACTCAGACACAAACACTGGATACGGTGTGCAGTTACCACCGTAAACATTTGTGGCTTCATTTTTCAGACTCCATTGCCTGAATTCATCATGTGTGAAAGCATTCAGGCACTCAGACTAGGCATCTGGCGCAAATCTAGAATCCGTTTGAGAGAATCGGGCAAAATGAAAACAACTTGTTAACTGCAATTTTACCCCTCTAGACTCATAGTACTTCAAAACCCCCCCCTTATAGCAGAGCAGCAAACCAACCTCACTCCATCCGTCAACACACTGGTCCGTCCCAACAGAGCAGCAGGATGAGGGCAGCGTTCCATTCAGCACATCATACCAGTCTGTTTTGTTAGTTACTCCACAACATTTGAACTGGAAGAAGAGACAGAAAGATGTAAAGAAGAATAGCACCACTCAACTACCTAAATTATGTTTACACTCTTGTAGCGCTTTGGAACTGTCACAGTACGAGGGTCATGGTCTGGTGCACGCTGCTCCGTGTAGACTACACAGTATGTATACTGATGCATGTAATGTGGAACCCAAGCACAAGTTCTGCAAGGAAACTTTTAGTAATACAATGTTAGCAACATATGGTGAGGTTAGCGCAAGTTGATTGGAGTTTGTGAAATGCTAGAGCTGGAAGACCTGTCTGCATCCTTCAAATCAGTTGTTTGGGAACAATTGAGGTTCTTGGTCAGCTACAACAGCAATGGAGAGAGGGAAGGAAAGGCAAGGACAATTATTCTAGTTATTTTGAATTTTCAGTTTCATAGCATAAGAGATACTTTTCAGTTTTAAAGGCTAATGCGACCATTCGCCTTTTGGGAAAGTGTTGGTTCAGTGTTCGCACAGAAACACAGAAATGTTTTGAAATCTTCCTTATTTTTGAAATGAAAATAGTATACTAAAGTTGCTATTGGGCAAAATGCAACCTCAGTCTATAGCAAGAGGATTTTGTCTGTCTTTGACACTTGCACTTCTGTTTGTTCAAAATAAATAAAAGAAAAACATTCTTTTGCATTTAAACTGGGGTATTGAAAGAACTCAGGCTTTTGTGTACTGTTACACCCCAGCTGGTCAGTACTGAAAACTGGGCTCCAGGGTAGAGGGGACATACTAGCATCATTTCTTCACAACAATTGAGTAGCAGCAGGAGTCAATTTTCAGTTATCTGTAGATGCTGAAACATGACCAAAAAGTGAGTTTCCTGATACATGCGTTGTTTATCAACTGTATGTATATCAATAGTGATGTATGAAGTGATGTCTGCTCATATTTTAGGACTTAGCAGTTTGTGTGAAGCATCCCTTAAGGGTGGGGTGACTGTGACAACTTCCTCCCACAGTAACATCATTTGTTTGTTGTATACAGCCTGTCCTATACTCATGCAACATAAGAAGGCATGCATTGTTTGCCAAGAGTGCTCACCATTTTCTGGACATTATCCCATGATTTCTTCAGTCCAGGTTCTGATTCATATATCTTCATACCTTCCTTTAATTCACCTTGTGCTTTGGAATCGAGCTAACAAAAAGAGCAAGAAACAAAGGCACAGTTATTCATTGAAATGATACATCCATTAATCATCTATACTTGAGTTTATCCCCTCTGGAATTGGGTGTGAGACAGTTTACACCTCTGGAGGTCACCTGCCTACTGACTCATACTCATCTTCACACTACAGGTAATTTGGAGTTGCCAATCAACCTGCATCTCTTTGGATTGAGGGGGAAAAAACAGAGCAGAGGAAGAGCACTCACATGTGGGGAGAACATACAAACAGCAAAGACTTTTGCTGGTGCTGAAGCCTCATATCTTGTTTATACAGCTGAGTCACAGGACTTTGTAAATACAGCAAATTATAATGAAAGGGCTTTCCACTAAAGCACTAGGACAGCAACTAACAATTATTGTTATTATCAAACTGCCATTAACTACTTTTGTGGTTAATCAATTAATTGTCTTTGTCTGTAATGTGATAGAAAAAGCAGAAAACAATACTAAGTATTTTGGACAAAATACAGTCAAACTGCAAGAGACTGAATTTACAGTGGTAAATATTGAAATAATAATCAAATGAAAAATGAATCATAATCATTAATAATAATTATCTTACAATAGAAACAACTAATCACTATCCAAATTTAGTGAAACTTTTCACAGTGCATGTTCTGCTTTCCCGGGACAGCCAATAATCCTGTCATTTTTCATTGTAGAAGTTTGTTGCTTCTCACAGAAAACAGAATCCAGCAGTGTCCCAACTGACAAGAGACAGGTTCAGCTTCAAGCTGCTACACCCCAGTTTTACAGGTGCATCCATCTGTACATGAATACGTTTTTAAGAAAGATCTGAAGGCCTAAGAACCTCGAATGAGAAAGGTGGGCTGCAACATTCACACTGTGTCAAACAACACATCTGCACAGCAGGGGTCCTAAAAGAGGAATACTGCAGGGTTGTTAGACAAAAAAAGTTAAACCTTCCTCAACATTGCTGCAATGCAGTTCCTTGTGATCTGACAATGTGTGTGGAGTCAATGGACTGGACACTTCAGTGGTGCACACTGTCACGTCTCACTTTTAATGTGAATCCCAAGTGTTGATACCTGATTTATTACAAGATTTTTGTGATGACAGTTTAACAAAATAATTAAAATAAAATTGAAGTTTTAATTAATACTTTAACTATATGATCACCAAAGGAGACATTCTATGATATTTAGCCTTTACTATTTGTATTACTCACACATAAAACTAAAAGTTTAATGTCCAGTGAAAACAACCAAGGGGACAGAGAGCAACCCTTATGCCTCTGCTAAAAGAAAACACATTGGACAATCACTAATTAGTAACTACAGCAGCTATTTATAGCTCTGATGTAGTCAATAAAAATTAAAAACTGAAGTTTAAGCTGTGCAAGACTGAGCAAAGAAAATTCCAACTGTCAGTCAAGTGTCAGCAAAACCTTTTGATTTTAACATAGCCACGCCCTTTTCTGCTGCACCACACTCTTCACAAACTTAGCATTTTTGTAAGCCTACAAATATTAAAATAGTAGGTGACTAGAGATTGTTGGTCTTGTTTTTTGCCCCTCTTCATTTTCACCTCCTTCATATTTTAAGATGTTGTTTAAGAGGTGATTAAGATGTAAATTTTTATTGCTTACTTCTTTCCTATTCTAATCTTATTCTATTCATTGTCTGTGTGTGCACAAGCTTACCTCGTCATGGAAGATGTGTATAACCAACATTAAAGTCACCTCTGTCAGGACCAGGAGCAGAAGGATCACAAAGAACTGCAGAACAGACAAGAGCAGTTAGAGACAACGTTATAGTGTATACAAGGGAAGGCTATGCAAATTCTTCCCAATGAGATGTTATTGCATTAAGACCAAAATATCAGAACACGAATTGGAATGCAGCCCAATTCATTTTGGAATAACTTTGTTGCATGTCATTCCACTTGGCATAAAATAGCCCCAAAATATTACCCACCAAAAAAAAAAAAAGAGTATCTGCAACTTTTCTGTCGTATGGATCTCTCACCATGAACAACAAACAGCGCTGCTCCTTCAGTGCTCCAAGACAACCCAGGAAGCCTGTCACCATGGTAATGCCACCAGCGACTAGAAGCAGGTTGGCAGCTGAGAGGGATGGAAAAGACAGGGGAAGAGAGGAAAACTCCGCCTGCGTGAAGGACAGCCAGACTCCAACACCAAACAAGCCGCATCCTCCTAGCTTTTCAAGAAATGCAATGTCAAACCACTGTCAAAATGCAGCATTTCTAACAATGCATTGTACTGAAAATGATGTTTCAAGTAGAGAGTGGGAAATTCCAAATTGTGAGTGAATGAATGCAATGTAAGAGATTAACTTGGCATGTGTGTCAAACTCAGTGTTAAATAATTTCAGAAGCATACAGTAAATACATTCAAAATTATGTTTCTACAAATCTTTTGATTGAAAAACACTACATTGTTAATATACAATTTACAGTTAATTGAGAAATCTGAACTTTTGTTGCTTGGAAAATGCAAATGAATAAACAAATATTGAACTGATTTATGTAAATACTAACCCAGAAGATGAGGTTAAAGACAAACATCAAATATTTGACGCAGCACAAACACCTCCGAGACACTGACATCCTGTAAAAGAATGAAGGGAAACAGAAGAGCAAGGAAACATTGTTTAAACAATGTTTCATGTCAGGGTGTGAAATACCCACTGTGCTTGTGAGTATTTATTTGGATTAAATGGTTGAATTACTGACCGGGAAATGCTTTATTGTAGTGTGTTTTCGGTTTCTTTAGTGACAGGTCAAGTGTGTGATGGGGGAGCAAGTCACAAGGAAAAAGAAAAAGTGTATTGTAAAGCAGAATGATATTACACATTTTTGAAGTCAATTAAATTTCATTCGTACAGCCCAAAATAACAAATCTGTCTCAGAGGGAACAAGAGGCAACGCCTTGTGTCGTTGTGTTTCTATAGACAGTGTCATGGTGGAGTGCTATGTTGTGGTGGTCACCAAGAGATCCATGCATCATGTCTGGAATCATGTTAGGTGTCATTTCATATCTACTATGGGTACGAGTGGGGCTGGGACACTATGCTTATCTCCTAATTCAATACTTGGGTGCTAATTTGATATGTCCTGTGATTTTTCCTTATTTTGATTCTACAAGTATTGTGATTTGATATCAGGATTTATTACAAGTTTCGATTGCTTTTTTAACACTAGATCATGGGAAATTTTAAATCATATGTTTCTAGACTGTATATCATGAGACATATTCCCAAAAACAATGCACATCACATTTCAGTCTTTGTGAGCACCAGCAAATTTGCTTTACTGCACTATACTTCATCTAAAAGTGGTAAACAAAATACTTAGATAGATTTTTGGGTTCCTGCTCATCAAGCTGATGCCTTAAGAAAATCATAAGAAAGATGGTCAAAATGAATAGAGCCCCTGCAAACAGTACAAACGTGAGACTTAATTATCTTTCACACATGAAGCTGAACTTGAAAACTGTCCTTTTCAAACCCTGGTAGATAAAATGAATAATAGAACAATTAAAATATGTACTGTATGTGTAAGTTTAGCTGTTCTTGCATAATATGTACTAATTTCTCCTCGCTCCTGCCATTTATGATACATTATGTGCTGCCCTCTCCTGGTGGCTCCTGTGTTTTCAAAGCCATTTTTAAGTTTGAATTTTGAGTTTGATCATATGTATAGAAAAAAAATAAACACAGACACACACACACACACACACACACACAATTGATTCAGGAATCATAAAAAAAATCACAATACTTAAATGGCTTGATTTTTTTCTCCACCCCTTGATAGGAGAATAATCACCATGACTAATTCTTTCAATATGTGTTTTCATGTGACTGTTGTATTAAGACAGACTTGAAAGTTTCATTTCACTCAAGAATTTATTCTAACATGACAATGGCTAGTTCATAGTTTTGATGCTGTTACCCTAGTTTTGAAACATTATCCGAAATTTGTAAAACACATTGTGAGTGTGCATGAATGTTCATGTGTTTGTGTGTACATCAGCATGTTCACAGTGGAAGCATGATTTGTCAGTGATTGGCTTGTCTTCACGCCGACCACTGACCCCACACAGGAAGTCAAACTGCTGACAGGAAGGAAGCTCCCTCTTCTCTTCAGCAGACCTATTTATACTGCTGAAGGCATTTCCCGTGACCACAGCAAACTTGTGAGTCAAAGGAGAGCAAAATTCTGAGGGAACCACGTTTCAAAGCATAGTGAGAAATTAGATTTTTTGTATTGTAATTGCAAGCTTCCAAAGCTCCAGCAGATCTAGTGTGTGACCTGCAATAAAAACAGTGATTGGTTAATCTGTTATGTTATGTTAGTTATGTGAGTTCAACCCCTCATCAAAGGCAATTAAAATCTTCTGCGATCAGAGTGACTTAAAGCTTTTGTCAGCCACTGTGAATATACAGTAGAGTGGGCGGTGACAAAAGATAAGATATGGTGGGGAAATTCGCTAATGCAACAATCAGTTGGTCACATTGGACCTATTTGACTTGGATTATTACATTTGTATCACTAATGTATATACAGTTATATACATGTTGAGCTTTTAATTCCATTTTTGAATTAGAAACCTCTCATTATTTTACATTTTTTAATTGCAACTTTCTCTTCATTTTTGGAATACTATTTTTGATATAGGATTTCCCATTGCATTTCACACACTACAGAGCAGAAGAGCATTTTTTGAATCACCACTTTCAAACTGTTTGTCTTTTTAGATAGCTTGAACTGGGTAAATATATTTTTACAATATTTATTGATTCAAATTTCATGTTTCCTCTGTGGTTTATTTGTGCAAATTTAAAATAGACATCGGAAAAGGAGGGAACAGGTCCTTCAAGCCAAAGGGCAAAATTAACTGTTTGCTATATAAGTTGACAAAACAATCTTAGTTCAAGGTCCGTTTAATCTCTTGTTCTGGAGCTTTCAACCAAGTCAATCAGACCTGACTGACCTGAATCTTTTCATTTCAGACAATAGAAACACACATAACTATTCTAAGATGAGATGCACAAGTTCGTTTTTTAAAGGTTTAAAAAAAGACCACTGAACTGTACTAAAATCTAATGGGAAGTTACAGCAGAATAGTGATAGTGGTAAGTTTACATACAGTATGATTATAAATAATTGGAAACAAACAAACCACCAGCAATGTTCTGGGTGTAAAAACAGCGAAACCTACACTGCAAGTGTTTCACCAAGGAATATGTTACAGCCATCTTCTTCATGAACAACTTGATTAAAGTGGAGTTTTCGGTATCTAGGTTTAGCATTTGTGTAGTTACAACTGTAATTCAAATAGACCTTACCTTAAAATGAGTTTAACTTCTTTAAATCTTGTCTTTGTCACGCTGGCTCCTTCACCCTCTGGTTTCAAACTTTGCTTAGTTTTCTTTTGGACTGGTCCCCGAACCAGCTTTCCTTCCGTCTCTTCCTCTGTATTGTTCTTCACTGGTTGACTTTGTTCATCCGCCTGCCCCAGTTAACTTGTGGTCTTCCCTAAGTCTGAACTTTATATTGAATTTATGTAATTTTCTGTCCAAGAGCTTTGACCCTTCATTTTGTTCCCGTTTATAAACAGAACTGTTTCTCTCTGCCCCTCCCTCCCTCTCTCTCTCTCTTCAATTATTTCCAGATGTTTGTGTCCCTCTCTGTGTTCCTTCCATTCCCATTTATTTCCTGTTACTTGTCCCTCCTCCACACCACAATCACTAAACCTCGGCCTGTTCACGTATCCAACTTTTTTCTTTGTTCCAGACATTTTGGGTCACTCTCCTGTTTCCTCTGTCTCAGTGATGATCTCTTACATAGCTTTACAAGCATGCACACTTCCTTTCCCGACCAAATGGTGGAATTTACTTCACATTACTGCTGACCATTTCCAAAACAGCCTGTTGTGTTTTAGAGTTAATGTTGCAAGCTAACCACTGCTTTCTATTCCTGAATGAGCATCAGAGATTAAAACCATGATAGTGAACATTGTATCTGCTCCTATTGTTGTTAAAGTTATGCCGACATAGCCTGGCAATGCACAAAGGGAGAATGACTTTAAAAATCTACAGATCATTATTTGCAACAAAAACGAAAAAAATGAATGTAATTTACAATAACAACAATTTCATTAAGAAAAAAAAAACGTGATGTTCAGACGACACTTGCATCTGCCTGTGGCTTCACTTTCGCTTAAAGCTGAAAACAAAATGACTATTGAAAGAGACACAAGAGTCACCTTCCAGATTTGAGATGGTGCTGACTAACGTGCTGATTTACGGAGATAGTCCCATTTCCTGTTTCCGGTTGCTGCGTTAGTAGCGGTATATTTCTGCTGCCCTGGCTCGTCTGACCCACAGATACCCTTACCCTCTTTTCTTACTGTGGCTAATTACCCGCTATTTAAACTAATGCTAGTTGTGCTCAACCACTCATAGGTCTTTATCTTTAGCGACCGCCAATCTCACTTGCTTATACGCTAGCCTGTTCTGCTCGCCACATTAGCCTAGCAGCTAGCGATGGCTTCTGTCTCCCTGTCACTCCCCTGCTGTTTCTTGCTCGGTGTGTCAGATGTTTAGCTATTCCTCTGCCTCCTTTAGTGATACTGGTACATGTAAGAAATGTAGTTTGTTTGTTGCGCTGGCGGTTAGGCTTAGTGAATTTGAAGCGCAGCTCCGCACCATGGCTAACTACACCAGGCCCCTGAAGCCGGTGAGACCGACCAAGTGTAGCTTCTGCTAGCCGTCCCTCGGCAGCTCCCGAGCAGCCAGGAAACAGGGGGGCTGGGTGACTGCTTGAAGGAAGCATAGTCCACAGCTAAAGACCAACCACTTTTCTCCATTCAGCGACACACCCGCTGAGAAACCAACTTTGGTTATTGGCAGCTCTATTTTGAGAAATGTGAGAAAAGTTAGCGACAACAGCAACCACAGTCAAATGCAGACCGGGGCCAGAGCGGGCGACATTGAATCAAAATGAAAACTGCTATATGTAAAAGCTTAATAAAAATTAACACCACCATTGCAACAGTACAAAGAGAATTAAATGTGGACCCCTAAATATCAGATCTCTGTCCTCTAAAGCTGTATTACTAAATTAGTTAATATCAAATCATAATTTGATTTATTTTGTCTGACTGAAACCTGGCTGTGTCATGAAGCCTATGAAGCCACTCCTCTGAGTCATACTAGTGCTCATGTTCCTCAAGGCAGCGGCAGAGGAGGTGGAGTTGCAGCCATTTTTGACTCAAGCCTATGAATCCACCTTGGAATTAAAGTCAATTATAACTCATTTGAAATCATCCTTCACGATCATCATTTATCAGACTGAACTTCATGATCCAACTTTGCAGGATACATCAATATCAGTGTGTAATGCATTTTTATCACCTAAATTCAGACTACAAAGATGGCATATAAGCATATCCAGTAGGCTTCTGACAGAATGCACAGGTTACTATTTAAACAACCCCAGGGAGATTGGAATGGTACTATCCATCCATCCATTCACCTCCTTCCCATGCAAATGTTCTGCCTAGATTTTGGTGGTTAAAGGTCAAACATCATAGTCACTGTGACTGCATGAAACAGATTTTTGGCCTTAACTCAAGAATGCGTATGCTAATTATTACAAAATTCTTGTTTTACTATATATACTGATGGGTAGCTTGTGAATTTAGCCTCAGGATCTTGTCCACAATATAACATCATAATTTATTTGCTGATTATATTTTTAATACAACACTCAAGTAAATGTGCAGTTACTTTTAACCACTGCTGTAATTTATTTTATATAAATGGGACTATTCCCCATACCGTTCAAAATTAAGCACAGAAAAACTGATTAATGCTGTCTGTCTGCCTCTCCTAAATTAGTTAATATCAAATCTGCCTCTCTTGTTTATTTATGTATCATATCTTGTTTTTTCTTACTGATGATTCTTAATATTAGACTACCCCCTAGCTGCTGTAATGCTAAAAATCTCACAGCTGTGGGGTCAGTAAAGGATTATCTTATCTTTTTTACACAAAATGTACCACACACACACCACGATATTGCTAAGGTAATGCAGTGGTTATTGATGTCTCTGTAGTTGTTGTAGGCTACTCACCTGTCTGAATGTCATTCTCTGAGCGTTGTGCACCACAAAGTCCTCAACAATCCGCTGTTGGATTTCAACAGCTTCAGCTGAAACAAGTTCAGTGAAAGAAATTCTCAGAAACAGCAGGAGGGCTTCACACACCTCAGTATAGGAAGAAGTTTATAAGCGATGCACATATGCTATCACTAAACAAAGATTACAGAAATTAAACACACACTTCTTGCTTGAAAGTTTATGAAAATACATTTTTATGGAGAATGTTTCTTAAAATATTGCATGTTCAACAGAGAGTATAAGGAATGTCAGCCATTTTTTGTTATCAAAGAAAGAAACTTGACAGTTTTAGTGTCAGTTAAAGGATAACTTTTGTTTTTTACAACCTGGACTTTATTTGTAGCATTAATTACGACCATTTAGACACCCCGACAACTTTGGTGGCATTTGGAGTCGTTTTGAAGAAATTAGCCCCAGAGGAGCGGCGCGTATATCCGTATAATGCAAGTTATCGGGGCACCCGTGCGTAGCCTCTATAAACGCATAATCTGCGGCGAAACTCGTTCATATTCCAATATTTTGTTATGATATGCTGGTGTTATTCCCCTCTGAGCCCGTTGTGGCATGTTATCAACATCCAGCGTCTCTAGACAACTACTTCTGACGTGGATGACGTCATTTTCGAGCGCCGCGCGCTGCGAGCAGCCAGCCACAACACGGCTAACTCTGCGGCGGTCGGCTAGTTTAGCTGTAGTTTGCGACTGTTATTTTTCACAAAATGGATGAATATTTTTCCGACTCTGAGGTGGTGGACGATGACTTTGTTTACGATGGACGTCCTTACCGTTTTGAGTACACGTTTTAGTACACGGACGAGGAGCTCGTTGAAAGGAGGATGCGGAGGCAGAGAAAGGAACAACTGGCCAAACAACAACAAACGGCTGCGCGTCCACGAGTAGACCGTAACTGGTGGTGTTACTGTGGACAATGTTCATCGATGACAACAGAGGAGGAATGCCTCTGTTGCTCAGAGTGGGATTTGCGGCCAGGAGATACGTGTCTGGATGTGTCAATAAATGTCTGTGTCACAACACTGGAGGATTTCCGCGCAATGATACACTTCTGTCAAACAAAACCAAGGCAAATCAACAATCTATACATGTGTGTAAGCTACTTACTCAATCAAAAGTTGCCCATTTGGTCCCGCAGGCTTTGGCTGGGTCTTCCAGTTCACTTTAGGGACTCGAAAAAACGTCTCCACCACAGCCCGGTTTATCATTGCGCGGAAATCCTCCAGTGTTGTGATACAGACATTTATTGACACATCCTCCTCTGTTGTCATCGATGAACATATCCTCCTCTGTTGTCATCGATGAACATTGTCCACAAGAACACCACCAGTTACCGTCTACTCGTGGACGCGCAGCCGTTTGTTGTTGTTTGGCAAGCTGTTCCTCTCTCTGCCTCCGCGTCCTCCTTTCAAGGAGCTCCTCGTCCGTGTACTCCGGCTCAAAACGGTGAGGACGTCCATTGTAAACAAAGTCATCGTCCACCACCTCAGAGTCGGAAAATTATTCATCCATTTTGTGAAAAATAACAGTCGCAAACTACAGCTAAACTAGCTGACCGCTGCAGAGTTAGCCGTGTTGTGGCTGGCTGCTCGCAGCGCGTGGCGCTCGAAAATGACGTCATCCACTTCAGAAGTAGTTGTCTAGAGACACTGGATGTTGATAACATGCCACCACGGGCTCAGAGGGGAATAGCACCAGCATATCATAACAAAATATTGGAATATGCCGCAGATTATGCGTTTATAGAGGCTACGCACGGGTGCCCCGATAACTCGCATTATACGGATATACGCGCCGCTCCTCTGGGGCTAATTTCTTCAAAACGACTCCAAATGCCACCAAAGTTGTCAGGGTGTCTAAATGGTCGTAATTAATGCTACAAATAAAGTCCAGGTTGTAAAAAACGAAAGTTATCCTTTAAAGAGAAGAGGCCAAAAAGAATGCAGGCACCTCACAGCTTTAGAGCCCATATTCGGAAAATAATATGTTTTTGTGCTGTGGACGAACGCAGCTATTGCACATTTTGATGTGAGACTGGGTTGCTGATACAGTAATTTATTCAATAAAATTGGAATTAGTGCTTTTGTATAGACAAATAAGTTGAATGTAAATGTTATTTTGATAGATAGAACATAATTAGAACAAGTATTATGATTATCTCCTGATAGCTTGAAGAAGAATGCATTAATCTTCCAGTATGTGATAAACTCTAACAGTACCAGTTTTTGACATTTTAATCAAGCACTCATTACTTGTCTGAAGTTTTTCCCACAGCAGTAGCATATGATTGAATTCTCTCCCACCAAATAAAACCTCATACAAAATAACATTTTTACAGCCTTAAGCAACATTAATGAACAACACCAGAGGCTGAGTCCGTTCATTGACAGTTTCCCGATTCCCTGGATGTGTCAGTTTCTCTTTGTGGGGTGAAGGAGTACTCGGCTTTGTGATGCATGATCAGCTTGTTGTTGACAAAGTAAAAACTGTCCGAGCGTGTCTCAAACGGGTTGGCAATCATTTCCTCCACTATGCAGAGCAAAACAGAAAAATGTTCAGCAGGAATTAAACATTGTAAGATGTAAGGTGTACAACTATTTCTACATGAATGCAGATTTACTAAAATGCACATTTATTTATCCTCCAAACGACATAATGCCATAATTTTCAGCTTCTAATGTATGACCTTGCCCTTTGTAAATTATTGGAGTAGGAGTGCACCATCTCAAATTCTTAAGAAACAAGTTGTACCTGTCATATAATTTTAAGATGTAGCAATGTTTGTCAAAAAAGTATTAGGTTGGTTGGTAAAAGTGAAACACGAGGTTCCCCCTCCCACTCCAATATTTATAAAGTCCCTATTATATACAAAGCCTTGCTTGACATATAAACAACTATGCTTGAGTATGTATGTCTGTTTGTGTAGAACTTTTAATCATACCTGTCTCTGGTTCCAGGTCAGGTAAGCAGTAGATGTGCTCACAGGTGTTTCTGCTGTGTGGGATGCAAAAGCCAATCTCAAAGTCAAAGGTTTTGAGCAGAAGGTTTCTGAAAAAATGCCTCTCGATCAGGCGGAATCGGTTCAGTGCCTTGCTGCCCACAGTGAACTCCAACCTGAGAAACATGCCAAGAAAGTATTTGTATTACCTTGATAAACTGTTCCACAGTCATAATATTTGATTAACTAGGATACATGGACAGCAAGTCCAGTTTTCGGATTTATGCATGAATGTACATGTGTAAAGCTTAGTGTTGGCTTTTGGAGTAACAAGATGAAATAAGTGACATTAATACATTTCCTACATAAATAACTATTGATCATGAGCATATTTGCCTCATTGACATTGGAATGCATGTCAAGGGTGATGCAGGATCACGGCATAGGATTTCTTAACTCTCTTCAGTACAATTTACTTCAATTCAACTTTATTTATTCCTGTAAGGGCAACTAAATACACAACTCCCCACTCAAACAGGAAAAGAAGGAAAACACTGTTAATCACAAAGCTTCAGTGTCTAAGAAAATATAATTTTATCTCAAGGTCTACATAGTTGTGTCCTGAGCTTTCATAAAAACATGCACTCCGCAATATTAGAATAAGTACCTAGTGGTTAAAAAACTAAAGCATGAGTTGTTAATAATTAAAATGAGTCACAAACACCAAATTGTCAATTGTTATTTAGTTAGATAAAATACTTTCAGTAAAAATCTTAATATGTTCCTAGATTGTTACCCTCTTAATCACTAACTTCTGGTTCCCTTGTTCCTACAATTGTGTGTATTGGTTCGGACTCTACTGGTACTTTGTTAGTACAATTAATTACACTGTAATTTAGGAAGAATTACTCTGTAAGTTGTTTGTTTTTGTCACAACTGTTGTTCCCAAGAATGAACTTTCACACTCAACATTTTTAAGGATAGTTTGGACTGACTCTGCTAAAAGCCAAGCTCCAGGCTTCAAAGCCTCTCTCAGAAACCTGATGACACAGAGGGGGTCACTTATGTTGAAGGTTTTCTTTTGTTCTGTCATGATCCGTGTTTGTCACGCCTGTTTTATGTTGAAGATTCCCCTTGTGTGTTATCACAAGTTTTATTTTGAAGGTTCAAGTTATGTTTCCTTGTTTGCTTTACTTTCTGTGTTTTCCCGCCCTTGTGATTGTCTGATCTGTTTCCACCTGTGTGTCATTTGTGTGTCAGTTGTCCTCCCTTGTGTATTTAAGTCTGTGTCTTCCCCCCAGTCTTTGTCAGGTCATCTGCGTTTCCCTTGCTGTCTGAGAATCCATGCCCTAGCCCTATGTCACTAGTGAGTGTTTTTTTCATGTCAATACCACGTTCCATGTAAGTGTGTTTCTAATGTTGTCTTTGTCTTTAGTCATGCCACGTTTCTGGTAAATGTTTGTCCAGCGTCTTTAGTGTTTGTTAGCCATGCTTTGCCTCTTGAAAGTGTGTTAGAATTGTCCTTGTTCCAAAGCCAAGTCCAGTTCATGAGATTGTTTCTTTAGTGTTGTCTATGTCTCTAATCAAGCCTCGTTTCTTGTGTGTGTTTTCTCTAGTCTTGTCACAAATCATGTAAATGTTCGTCCTGCATCCTCTGGTGTAGTCTGTTCCCATGCCATCCTCCATGTATGTGTTTCTTCTGAGCTGTCTTAGTATTTAACCACGCCATGTTTCGAGTGTTGTCTTTTGTCTATGAGCCATGCTACGTCTCTTGTGTTTGTTCAGGGTTTCCCTGTTCTGTCTTTGTTCCCTGTCTTCTGCCCATCTACCCTTGTGAGTGTTTTTCATGGTCCATTGAGTTTTGGATTTTGGTTACCACTCCCTGACATAGGGTCGATCCATTTTGAGTGTATCATGAATATCAAGCCCAGAGCTAGAGGAACCCTGGTCTGTGATGAAGAGGACTGTGTTGTGAAGGCTCATGCTTACTGGGTGACCTTGTGCATTACAATGTAGCAACTACATGAGTGATTGAACCAACAGATCCCTTAATGTCTTGAAAGCCCTTGTTTCTCTCAGTTTCTGTAAAGCATGTTTAACTAAAAATAAAAGAATGATTTCTTCTTGACATTGTTCTCCACTAACAACCCCTGGGAATGTAAACGCAAGACTGTTTCAAGAAACTCTGGGGGAAATGTGAATACCAAAAACATTAACTTTTTGGTGCAGCAGTCCGACATGGTCTTGTGCTCAATACACACTGCAGTCACAGCCATTAATCCAACAGAAAAAAAATATCTCTAACTTACGTAGCTCCTATCTCTCTGAGGGCCAGGAATGCAGGGGAGAAGTGATACTGGATGAATCTGCTTGTATCAAGTTCAATGACGTCTTGAATTTCTGAAGAAAAATGAAGCGAGAGACGTTAAAAACAGTTTATTTTGTGTGTGTAATTCACCAACATTTAGCAGCTGTCTCAAATCAGTACAGTGCTGCTGTTGGCTTCAACTGAACATTATTTTATTTGTACTGTAGATAAAAATAGCTTAAGATGTTTGCAAACCCCCCTGCATAATATAGGGAGCCATCAATGAACCTTTCACTAGGGAGAGGGGAACATTCATGAAAACAGGCTCATCTCAGTAACATCCACTGAGGAAGGCTATGGACTCACTGTCAAAGGTGATCAAACTTCTTCCTCCTCTCCATGAACCTTCATTCTCCATAGCTTCATAGCAAAAAACACTACTATACTACTGAAGTCCTTTAAGACAGGTATAATCTTGCTTGAATGAGAAATTCAATGTGGCACTCTTTTGAACAACCAGCTGATGTCACAAAACCATCTATCATCTACGTTGTGACATCTATACATCACAACACATAGATCTAGAGAAAAATATCAGTTATATTTCCATCCAATATGGTTTGAATATTTATGGTCTCCAGTGGATGATTTCTGTGGTTGATGACTCTTTGACAAAAGGTATTTTGAAGACTAACTGCTGGATTTTCATGACATTTTTTATTGGATATTCATTGTCGCTGAAGGATGGATCAAATTGTTTCTGGTGATCTTCATTCCATCATTGGTCTGTATACAAATGCATTTTAAAGTTCGGTCAAAGTTAATATGAGGTTTCAGCAAACAGAGCTAATCAAGTCATCATAAGTCATTAGAATATCAAACTTTTCAGCATCTTATGTTGTCCATACCTTCCGATACATTTCAGTCTGGGCTGTAAATACCAATGCAGCCTCTGGGGATTACTACCACAGTTTTCGACTTCGAGTCTTGTTTTTCCATTCTCCTGATAATACTCAGCATCTCAACAAACATAAGAATGAAGAGATGAAAAGGTACCTGTTGGACAGTGTTTTTTGATGTCAAGGATGACTGCTCCACTGTCCAGGTCCCTGATCTTGAAGCGAGAGAAGTTTACATTGTAGATGTTGTCGTCTGGTGAACACAGATACTCTGCCACACATCAAACCAACAACAGCTGAAAATTTTGGTTTTTTACTTTACATGGCATTGAATTAGAGAGACAAAGAATGTGTGAGATTGGCAGGAGTGCATACATGCATACATAAATACATATAAATATATACATAGTTTCCTGAAATGTGTAACTTTACAAATGACTTTGCTGAGGAATGTTTTACAGTGTATGAAACGATTAAATATAAATATAATTATAGTTCAAAATAACTATAACCAGCACCTCTATTTATTTATCCTTTATTTATTTAACTACTTATTTAACTAACACAGCCTAGCAGAAAATTAAAATACTTGGAACCATCAGTCACGGAAGACAAACTACTGGTGGCTGTTGCTGGATACCTGAGCTATTTGATTTTACCAACTATAGTTACTATGATGTGAATAGAAATTTGCAAATTAGTGTGGCTCTTGATATTTTAGGTAAGTTGTTTTCATGAATTGCAACTGCACTAGTGGTTAACGGGTAGCATACAGTTCATGGATAAATCTAAACAAATTGTAACCTCAATTACTTTGCAACGTTAAGATTTAACATTAAGCAAATGACTAGTTATTAGCTAACAATCTGTTGTTAGAAAAGGAATGCAAACAGAGTATTTTAAGACAAGTATTTAAAAGAAAAAAGGGCAGAGGGGGGCACAGTACCAATCAAAAGTCTGGATCTTATTCATTGTTTGTTTGATTTTATTTCATTAATTTTATTACTTTCTACATAGTATATTAATATTGAAGACAACACGTGAAATTATGCAGTAAACACAGCAAAGCACCCCTATGTCACACCTCCTGCTCCATGCTTCAAGGTGAGAAACATTCATGCAGATACCATCTAATCGCCTTCTTTGTGTCTCGCAAAGACAGGGTGGTTGGAACCAAAAATCTCAAATTTGGACTCATCATACCAAAGTACAGATTCCCACTGGTCTAATGTCCATTGCTTGTGTTTCTTGGCCCAAATAATTCTCTTTTTCTTGTTGGCCTCCCTCAGCAGTGCTTTCTTGAAGCCATGAAGGCCTGATTCACACTGTCTCCTCCAAACAGTTGATGTTGAGATGTGTTCGCTACTTGAACTCTGTAAATCATTTATATGGGCTATAAATAACATAAAGCTGTAAATAACAGACTCACCCTTAGTGTAACTGTTGAGCCATAAGACATGCTGCGGGGTCACTGATTCACCAGGTCTCCATTCAGCCACCACCTCCCCTTCCTCTGCTTCACCCAATGCCATCTCCTCTGAAATAAACCCATTCCAATCCTCCATGTCTCTATCGACCACCATCTCTTCAACTTTCTCTCCTTCCTCTTCCTGCTCTCTTTTGCTTTCCCCGTTCTGTGTTTGGCACTCCTTGGCATTTCTAACTGTGGTTTCTTCCTGGTCCTCCATGGTATGCCAACTCCAGTTTCTTTTAGGGAAATGTCCTAATTAAATCACTCTGAATTTGTTGAAAGTGTCTGCAAGTGTTTGCAAAGAGTGGCAAATGCATCTGAAAGGCATGTAATCCACTGGTCAGCTCTTAAGCTCAGGCTGGTGGTGTCTAAACTGATTATGTCAGTCTGGATTTGGTGATCTGAGTCATTCCCTAATTAAATGGAGACACAGGCTATGGTCCAAGAACAGTGAGCAAAGAAAAAAATGTCACTGTAGAGTTCTCTAGATGAGAGCGAGCTTGTATTGATCTAATGCTCTAGTATCTGAAATCAAGTGTTAGATGTCCCATACTTTGTTGTGCTGAATTAAAATAAATCTGAAATTATATTGAATATAATGAAAGGACATAATGAAAGCACTTTTCAATACTTCTTGTTTATAGCACATAACCAAAACAAGTTGTAAAAATTGACATGGTACCAGAAAAAAAATAGTAAATTAAATATATATATCTGTGTGTGTGTGTGTGTGTGTGTGTGTGTGTGTGTGTGTGTGTCTGTGTGTACTTAAGTCAGTTCAACATTTCTTCAACACCACTGCTGAGGGACCTGAGTGTCTTTATGTACTGCAAGGTAGCCAGGTATCTGATTTAAGGTAAAGTCTCAGTCTGATCAGCTGTTCTGAAGCACGTGTCACATGTTGCAGTGGCGCGTTAGGACCTGAAGACGTGCACACCACACAGAATATTTTACGATATGGTTGAAGCAATACCATGGTCTGGCTTTATTTATTCGTCATAATATATATACATATTGTTGTTATGTACTGTACATATGCTAACATATACTATTATATATTATATTATAAATATTATATATATAATATATACTTAACCATCGTACACATACCACATACTACCAAATACTGTTATTATTAGTCATATTTCCATTATTATTATTATAGCTGTCATTATTATTGTCACCTCTGTGCAGATTACTTTCACTCTCTCTCTCTATCTCTGTCTCTAAACCCAACTAGTCAAGGCAGATGGCTGCCCATCCAGAGCCTGCTTCTGCTGAAGGGTTCTGCCTTTAAAAAAGACGTTTTTCCTCACTGCCATCACAAAGTACTTGCCAATGGAGGAATTGTTAGAATTGTTGGGTACATTAGAGTGTGGTCTCGACCTGCTTTATATGGAAAGTGTCATGAGATAAATTGTGTTGTGATTTGGCGCTATATAAATAAATTGAAGTGAACATCATGCTAGTTGTTTAACATCTCTTCCACATCTTGGCCATCATTTCTGCCCCTGCTGCTTGAAATATCTGGCATTTTTATCCACAATTGATTAAAGAAGGAGTTAAGACAAACTATTTCAGCAGCATTATCTGATGTAACCTATTGTTTTGTCCCATATTCACCACCCCAATTGTGGCAATACTTTGCAGTTCTGCATGTGAATGTAACAGTTTATCATATGTACAGTAAAATTGGATTTGGGAAGTTGTAGTGCTGAATTTAAGGAGGCTTCATTTTCATTTGTCCTTACATGACAAAAAAAAAAATCTACAAGCTGACAGTTATTTTAAACTGGTATTTTTCTGTGAATCTGCATTCATTGACAGATTAACAAATTATAATTCCATTGCAAAGCTTCTCAGGGGTCTTGCAACAAAATACTATAAATAACATAAGTGCTGCTCACTGACAAAATAGTGTTCAAATTTTTGTCCTCACTGGCTCTGCATGCCCATTGGTTTGTCTCTCTGATGTATTTCTTCTACTGTATTTTACAGAAGGCTGAAGCCATTGGCTGATCTCTCAAAGGTCAATGGATTCAAAGCTCAAAGTTGTTTGTTTTTCAAACCTTCGTTGCAGCACACCTCATACAGTGTTGTATGACCATTCATACTGTAGTAACATGTCCATTTAAAACAATGTAACTTTGTGAATGACGGTTATGCCTGCAGCCATATGATGTAGCAACTATGAAAACAGCAGGAAGAAGTACACTAGAAATAAGTGGTGAAGAGAGGAGTGCTTTTTACTCCCTGTCTGTGTCTCTGTCTTGTTAGTCTACTGCTCCATTCTATTCCATCTGTTTTTCTTTTCTTCCCACTGTCATCAGATCCAAATCCTCCTCTGAATCTTCCTCTTCTTCCAGTGTGCAGCTCCTCATTTGGCCCCAGAGTGGAGCCAGTCTCCCCTCTGCTGTCACAGCCATTGGCTGAATGATCTCGTTTCTGTGTAAGAGAAAGGAAGGGACAGTAGTATCTAATCAGTTTCCCTTAAATACGCTTTACAGTATTTGTCTTACATTATGAGCAATACCACACTTAACACACTTGCCGTGATAGTCTGTTGATCATGCTGACGAGGCGACGGGCCTCCTCCTCCTTCTCTTCCTCTGTCATACCCTCCATTGGGTCAGGCTGCTCCACCTCCACCCGGCCAGTCACCAGGTTAATCCTGGCTTTGGCCTCCCGATACTCTTCTGTGTCTGAGTCTGAATCGCTGGAGTACTGGGAGGCATACTGGCTGTCGCCTGAATTTCTTCTGCCATTCAGCAGTCCCCGAGCTGCCAGTAGACCGGCAGCATTGCCATAACCCGTATATTTAACAAAGCGGCTGACTGTGAAGGGACACAAGATGCAAACTTTACTGTCTTGTACTCTTCACATATGAAGTTGTTCATAGTTGTTCAGATGGTCTCTTGATGCATATCTTTCCATGATATGCAAGCCATTCCATGTGTGTGATGGTGATTCCAGTGTATTGAACTGATTTCACAGAAATTTCACAGTTCTAAACGCTGCCATGACCCTCGATATGATTGATCATGGCCTAAAGGTTAATGTTTCTAAACTGTGTTGTCATTTGTCAGAAGCATCTGAATGAAAAAGGTTTTTCATTAAAAAAATTGTATCACAGAAGACCTCTGCCGTTGAAGTAAGTTAGTCTGTGTTGAACTAAGATGATACCATTCTCTTTGCAGAGGACAAAGAGCAGCTCAGCAGCACAGTGCTTCACATCTGTGTCAACGTGGGTCATCAGGCAGACCAGCTGGCCTCTCAGTGAGGTGTCTTGCTCAGGTCGGATGGCAACGTCCCTCAGTGGGGGTAAGATCTGGGGCCAAAAGTTGGGGTCAGATGAGATTCACTGTAGTACTATATCCAATGCTAAAGTAGCAAGCCTACAGTCACTCTAATGTCAGGGTTTTGTTAATTTCCATGAACCTTCATATGCACTGACTACCTTTTTTAGACAAAGTGTCTAAAAACCAATGTCGGTGCGCCCAGTATTCCTGTAATTACTCAATTGGAGTTGGTTGGGATTTTGTATTTGGCTATTTTTCTCAGCAACATCGAATCCCTAATAACTTTAACATACTGCTGCAGACTGAAGGGGACGCTTTCCTGATGCTGTAGTTGAAAAAATACATTACCTTTTGCCGCAAGTAGTGACGTGTCTCCCTGTGTACCCGTGAACTCTCAGTTAACAGATTCAGTACAGGGGTTAGTTTCTCCTTCAGCTTTTGACCCTGTATAACAGCAAATTACAGCCAGTTTCACATAAGCCTGTATAAGTAAAAACAGACGTGAAAAAGCAAGATTCCAAGTTATTACATGTGTCAATATTGGTGCTTCCTATAGACTGATATTTACATAGAATTTTACTAAGTGTTGCCAATCAGTTCAATACATGTTCTGCACATAGTGAGCACCGAAAAGCACCCTTAAGGTTTTAGACTGTGTCTACTTTTGTGTCTCTCTTTTTTTATTACTGAAATCAGGAGTCAGCACAGCAGGTGAACAGCATTTAGTTAAGATGATTAAATATTTAAGTTGTCTCATGCACTTTATGGAAAGATTACCCAGTGGTTGTTGTTGCATAAACATGTAAACGGGTAATGTAAGTATAATAACTACACTTTCTCTGAAGAAATCCCTAGCCTTCACGTGTTAAGGACACAATCCCCCCCATTAAGAAGTGTTTGATCTTCTGTTTTTCAGCATGAATTAGTCTTTGTCTCACAAAGGCTCTGGTGGATGTTTTAAGTGCTGATCTGAAATAATTACTATGCCCAATTGCATATAGCGACAATCTGTGCTATGCATTAATTTGGGAAGAATTTTGTTTAGGTATTTTGGCACTTTAAGGTATGAGAACTCTGTTCTAGGGCATTGTTGTAACATCATCATCTACCTTGATACTTCACCTGTCATGGTCTGGTTTTGTCACTTCCTGTTTCATGTTGAAGATTCACCTCGTGTCCTCTTTTGCTTTACTTCCTGTGTTTTTCCCTCCTCACTGATTGTTTGATTTGTTTCACCTGTGTTCCCCTCAGTGGTTGTCAGGTCATTGTCTCTGTTTCCCTGTGTCAAGCCTGTAAGTCAGTATGATTATTCTCCAGTGTCTTCCTGTGATTCCTGTTTTTTGTTTGTTTGTTTGTTTGTTTACTTCTTGGGACTTTGGACTTCTGTTAGAGTCTTGCCTGCCTACCTGCTTTTTCGTTTTCTTTGTTGATAAATTCATCAATTTGCACCAGCCCTCCATCGTGCCTGCATTTTGGGTTCAATCCCTGTCAGCCTAAGACTTCAACCCTGACATCACCTGTTGAGAGCCAGTACTTGGACTTGACCACCCAGGGATTCTACCTTTCACTTCACTAACATTTATTTTAACACAGCTTTTCAACCCAGGTCATCTGCAGCCCACCATCCTAGCATGAAAAGTAATTGACTGAACAGTTCCAAGCTGAAAAGTTAATTCAGTTTCCTATCACTATGATGTCAAGGCAACATCATTTCTGCCTGTATTGTAGTCTGATTTACTCATGATCACACAGGTGCACATGGAGAAATTAGTAGACATGCTATATATATAATTTTAGATTTTATTGAGCAGTTGTGGAAAATACAGAAATCTTAATATCCAGGCTTCAACAGAACACTAGTTGCCTTTTTATGATTGGGAATTGTGGAACTTTATTACTTCTCATGAAGGCATGTCATGACAATTTGTCATCAAAAAGAAAATTGGTATACATTTGGTCATATGCTGTGAAAAGTTGGCAGGTCTTTTTATTTACATGGCTGCATATTTGTATTGATGTCAAATTAGATTAAAAACTGCTGGCATGTCTCCTTTTTTTATGTCTTAGTTTTGCCGGATAATAATGTTGTAGTTATTTTAGTTAAGAGTGTAAATTATTTTGGTGAAGGTGTTGATTTTGCTTTCCGGTCTGTAAAGTTCATTAGTGCACTCCATTTCACTTTTTTTTTTTTTTTTTTTTTTGGACTATTTATCACTGGGTCAATGACATAAAGTCTTCACAACACCTGTGTATTTACTTCAACACACATACACATACTTGCCCTGTTCAGGCGTCTGTCCATAAACACCAGCAATGTCTGGACACAGTCCATGTTGACTCCCTCCCACTTGTGGGACGCCTGATCCACATGGACAGATAGTAGGACATCCAGACATGTCAGTGGCAATGCTGACAGGATGTTAACTATATGTCTGTGGAGGGAAGTCATAACTTTTTAAAACATTAACATGAAAAATATTATCAAGGCTCTTTATCATCCATTTAAAAATGTTTCAAAAACATTTATGTTATGTTAAAAGCTGCAAAACAGCAGTCTGACCCTTGAAGTTCGTCCAGAATTTCTTCTCCATCACATGAACGCAGCAGGCAGTGGCGCAGCACAGCTGCTAGATGGCGATACAGAGCAGCATCCTCCTGAAAAAGACACACCCGTCTGCTTTTAAAGGGGCACTCTTGTGCTCTTGTCTCAAGGCCAGTTTACTTGTCATGATTAACACTACTCAGCCTGTGTAATGTCATCTGTGGCTCAGGAATATTTTTGATTAATCTGAGAAAATCCCTTATGATGTCATAGTGATGCCATCTGGTCAGTTTATCTTGCTTTGCTTGCTAGTAACAACATAACAGCTGGAATGGAGTTTGAAAGATGTGAGCGTTTGTTTGTGAAGGTTTATTAAAACACAATGAAGTTATCAATGAGCTTGGTATGATGACCCCTGACCGAAAAACTGGTTGTAGGGGCATGGAACATCATTATTCTGGTGGAGAGGGTGAAAGGTTGCCGTGGGTGGAAACCCCTGCCTCTAGGCTACTGAATGGGCAATGAAGGACTGACTTTCTAATTGTTACGTCACATCTGAGACTGAGTGCCTGTGGAATGGCAGACCGAGCTGGTGGCTCCTATTCTGTCTTTGCAATTGTGTATCTGAGCAAGACGAGACAGATAAACAAACTCAGAAAAAAACTGAGTTCTGGAAAAAGATGTGGTTTAAGTGATGTTATGTTTCTGTTAAACTGGAGAACGATATACAATACTAAGCAAATATCAATAAATTGCACACATAGTGCATAAGCAGAATGTGTATTCATTCATGTAATGACTAAAATTACATTTTCCTTCTACATAATTTCCCCATGAAAGCACTCTAATAATAGTCACTGGTTTTGGGAAATGACTGAAAGAATAAGATCCTGGATACATGCAGTCAATAGGAGTGTCCTTTTTGATGTCCCCTGGATGCCTCCTTCTGGAGGTATTTCAGGCATGTCAAACTAAGAGGGCATCACAGGGCAAACTCAGAACATGCTTGAGGGATTTCGTATCTTTTCTTGCCTGGAAATTTGACACAATACACAACTACCCACCATCCCAATCTCTCCTTACTTTCTGCTTTGATATACAGTACAAAGGATACACCACTGTCACTGCTACTGAATGTTGGCACTGGACATGAATCCTGTGCATCCTACTGTGCATCATACTGTCCTGGTGTGCATTGCATTGTGATTTACATGCAATAAGCATGAAATTATTGTGTGATTAAAGCATTTTTTAAATATTCTGATTCTGTAAGAAGAAAGTAGAAAAATTGCTGCTCAGATCAGCTGACAGCTTGTGTCTTACTTTGGTTTTTAATATTGTACTTTGGTAAGTACATCATTATCATAACTGAGAAAAATACAAAACTATGTAAATAACACCCAAGCTGTAAACAACTGGAATTTTCCTTCATCTATATGAAGCTTGCAGTTACACATATAGATTCCCGATCTGAAAGTGGCTGAAACGGAAGAAAGCTATTTCTCACATAAATTGCCAAATCCACCAACTGCCTCAGTGTGTATCATTAATTTTTTTTTATTCAACTAAGGACATGAAGCTGCCTACACAATGCAACAATACTTTTTTTTATTTACTTTAATAATCCCAAACTGGGAAATTAGTCTCTGCATTTAAAACCATCACTGATTCACTGAAACACACATATGCAACATGCAGTGAAACACACAGGAGCAGTGGGCTGCATTCAAGTGCCCGGGGAGCATATTTGGGGGTTGAGTGCCTTGCTCAAGGGCACATCAGCTGGCTAATGGAGGGGGAAAGGATACTCCACTACACCCATTGACACCAGGTGAATGCAACCAGCAAGCCATGACTTAATGATGAGTTCAGCTAAAATTGTTTGTACAGCTGATTTGTGTGTTTAAGAGGTCACCTCATCTGGCTGCTGCCTGTAGAGCATGTGAGTGATGTTGAAGAGTGTCTTGAGGATCTCAATGATCTCCTGGGACATCTCCTTGGAGATGGGAGGAGCTGTGCTGTCACTAAGCACCTCATATCCACCACCCCACCTGACAGTCACGCACTGCTCAAGGGCTTTGGTCAGCACCGACACTCCACGCTCCTGATGTAGGCAAAAAACAACAAAAAACAACCAAACAAAAAAACACTGAGGATGATGTAAATCATTGATGCATGGACTGAGAAAAGACCATTTTTTGATCTGAGAAAAACAATGAAGTCATGCAATCTGCAGTTGTATCCAAGCACGTTTTTCATCATTCCTGACACTTTTGCGACTTTGTTGTGACTGTTGTTGATGAAGAACATCAGTCTTCACTGTTTGGCTGAAGTGACGTTTCCAGAGATTAGAGTATACAGTACTACCTAAAACTCATATTGTATGATAGACTAGTCTGTACAGATGCCCATTAAAGTTATGGCATAATTATTCTGATGTTATATCTTGATCACATTAAATGAATGAAAAAATAAAAAGTAATAGTAGTAGTATTAGTAATTACTATTAATATTAAGATTTTTACTTTCTTTTAAAAATGTTTAGCAACCTGGCTTCCTTGACTTCGATAAAGTGTGTGTTTCATAGCTTTGGTATGTAATTGACAAAAGTTGCATCCACAATTTTCTTTTGGCTGTTGCTGGGGATCTCCAATAAACCAGCAGCAGATCATTAGTGTTCTTGAAGGCAAATAATGCACAAAAAAGTCAGCAGTGTATTGTGGTCATAGCCCATGAAGGGCTTTGTATAAAAGGAGGAGGACCTTAAAATCAATTCTAGCTGCTACACAACACCAGTGCGGGGCAGCTAAAACTGGACTAATGTGCTTTGGTTCGGCTTAATAGCTAAGCTACAGAGTTTTGAAAGAGCTGAAGTCTTTGTGGGGGTTTTGTGTTTTCCTTTGTTCAGGAGATCAGTATATAGTGCATCACAGAAATCAAGTCACCTTGAAATAAATGCAGAAATAAATTGGCCAGCATCTTTTTTGATTTACAAATGGTCGGAATTTAGCCATGTTTCTAAGACAAAAATGACCTTTTTGTCGCCTTGCTGATGTGGGATGTGATGACTTGCACCCTCAGATTTAATCCAAGGGGTTAATTTCCTTATATTATTAAACACCATTTCTCTTTTTGTTTTAGGGCCAACTAGCAAGATTTAAGTATAGTCTATTATCCATTTATTTATGGCCAAAAGACAATATTGCAGTCTATGGCTGCAGCATCATTTGGTTCAGCAGAGATGTACAGTTGTGTGTCATCTGCAAAGCTATGGAAACATACATTGTTCTCTCTAATGTCAGCATGTACAATATATTGAGAACAATAATGGACTAAGGCAGCTTCCTTGTGCAACCCCAAAACAGATGGCATGTTTCTCAGACACATGATCTCAGACTGTGGAAGGAAAACTTTGAAGAAGTAATGTAAAACTTTCTTCTTTTGATGTAAAATATGAATCAGTTTAACACACAGTCAGAAAGTCCAACCAACTTTTCAAGACGATTGGATAAGATATTATGGTCTATTATTGCATCAAATGCTGCACTTAGGTCTAATACCAAGCGAGATAAGACCCTCTTTTTATCAGAATTTAGTCTGAGGTCAAAGATTATTTCATGGAGAGCAGCTTCATTTATGTTATGTTGTCTTCTAAGGCCTGAATTAATTCCTGCCTGATGTTATGTGATATATTTATCAGGCTAACACTTGATGTGGAAGACTTACATTCAGAGACAATCATGCAGAGCTCAATGAATGTAATACAGCTGAATTTTCCTATGGTTACATCTTTTTCTACAGGTTTTGTTGAGTTCATCTGTGTTTACATCAGCAGCATTATTAGCCCTAATGAAAAAGTGAAAAGTAAAAAGTAGTTAAAAACGTTTGTTGTTCAAGAACAATGCAAGTTCTTCACAATTTGATGCAGAGAACTGCAGATGGGTTGGGTAAAAATAATCCTTTTTTGCCCGCCGTATTGTTTTGTTATAGACAGTCTTACATTCTGAACTGTAAGCCTGGTTTCCCCCCATTTTCTTTCAGTTGCTCACTGAACTCTCATGAACACTGCTATTGTTTAACCATGGGAAGATTCTGTCAGTCAACCTCTTCTTTAACCTTTAGGGGAATCACAGTATTTAAGCAGATGACAAGATATGGTGTTTGTTGAAATGTTCAACCACATCATTGAAAGCAGTCATAGCTTTGTGACTCAAATGCAATCCAATGATGACCACTGATAATTCTGCTTTGAGCTCAAGAGCAAGATGGTCAAATGATGTAAATTTCCTGTTTCGTCTGGCTGTGGCTGAACATTGATGGTGACTGTGGCTGAGACATGTATCAGATGGTCTGTGATTGCTACTATTTGTTTGACTGCAGTCCTGGCTATTTAGGATCACTGGTATGACACCTTTGTGATGATGGTCTGTGGTAAAAGCTTCAATTCATTTTTGACTGAACCTCAGCCTGGCAGCTTGATTAGTGACTGTGGTTGTGCTAGGATGGGGCAATGTTGGGTCCCTGGTGAAAGTGATGGAGGGGGAGAAGGGAGGCATTAGATCCCTGACTGGGACAGAGACATCCTCTGAAACCTTGGGTGAAACAGTTACAGACTGTCTGATTGTGTGTGCTGGTCTTTGCACTTATCTGTGCATTGTTGTTTTGCTATGGCATCCCAAGAGTAGTTTGACACAGAGCAGTCTACAACCAGTGATGTTTGGATGTACCCTGTCAGGCTTAAAGCCGTCTTCACGCTTCCAAAAGATATTGAAATTTTTCAATAAACTTTATCCCATGGTTTGAGGCACACTGATTACAGCCTTTTTTATTCAGGGCAAGGAGTCTGCTAAAAGATTCTATTGCTTTCCCCAAAGTTGGATTGGGGCCCAATCTGAAGGCATGTTGCAATTAACAGTTGCTCAGTTTCTCCAGTAAGAGGCAAAAACCTTGTGGTCTCAGAGACAGTTTTCCTTTCCAGAATGTCAAAAGACTAATCCTGAATGATAATCTTCCTGTTACTTGGATGTATCGAGATGGTAATGGTAAATTAGATTTTCAGTACATGCCATTCTAAAATGCTTGGTTGTATAGTCCCTAATCTGGGGTCTGTTTTACCAGGTGTGGTGTTACCAGTATTACATCTGGCCCTCAGGTAGTCATATTTGGAGTGAGCAATATTCATTTTGCTTGTAATGATTCTTTAAGATTGTAATCTAGTAATACTCTATGATTTGCAGAAAAGCATTCCATCTATTTTAAGGTTACAATGTTGTAAACTAACCGTTGAGTACCAAGAGAAAAAGTAACTGGTTGGACCCCCTTTCGACTTCAGAATTGCCATATTTATTCATATCATAGCTTCAACAAGGAAACGTTTCACAGAGACTGGTCCATATTGATATGATAGCTTCTCGCAGTTGCTGCAGATATGTCAGCTGCATATCCATGATGTGAATCTGTTCCACCACATCCCAGAGTTTGTGTGCAGTAAACTCATTCTCATATTCAGGAAACTAGTTTGAGATTATTTGATCTTTGTGGCTTTGTGGCATGTTATCCTGATGGATGTGGTCCGATGGACCTTCCATAGATTTTACCTGTTGTAGCTGCACCCTGAGCTCAGGCCTCAGAGCTGTCAGTAAGAAGAGCAGTCTCAGTTTGTAAAACTGGCCTTTGGATGACACCCTGCTACAGATCCCCTGCTTCAGACTCTCCCACAGGCCTTGCAGAAGCCTTCCATGGAAACAGGAATAGAAAAAAATAAGCCAGGCTGGGTGTTGGTCAGCATCATCATCATCAATACATACAGTATATATTCACATTTATGCTCTAAAAAACAACCCATATTATACTAATATAAAGGAATAACTAAAGGAATACTTGCTTGCATGGAAAACTCCCACAATATTTTGGGTAAACGAAAGGGTAAACAATCATTCTGTACTCATCGTAGTATTAGTCAATATACAGTGAAGTCTGTATCGCAACATATCACTCAGTTAGCTAATGCTATTCCATGTCAGACTGCTCATGAAGTGCCCAAGAACTGGTTCTACACAATTCTATTAATTTTTACTTTCACAAAAAATTACCAATAATTAATTGCAGTTGGTATAATCAGCTGCCAGCTATGTGTAATTTTGCGAATCAAAGTGATGGACCAACCAAAGTGATGGTCAGCACCATCTGAAAATGACTACCTCAAGGCTTTGTGCACTAATCTAATAAAAACAAGCAAAAGTAGATTAAAGGCTTGATAAGTTTTTTCATTTTATGCATGAGAGCTCCAGGTATTTTGCCAACCTGCAAAGGGATTTAAAATGGAACTAGTTATCGGGACTCAACTCTTGTGGCACTTTGTTTCAACTGTTACGAACCTCAATAATGGACAATTTTTCATTATTTTACATTTTATGGATAAGCCTATACAGTAAGTCTACCAATTTAAAAAGTGTCACCTCAGCGCGCTGGCCCTCTCCTGTGCCCTTGGGCTGTTGTAGATGACATTACACAAGACTTTCATGGCCTCCTTCCTACACACATCTCCATCCTCCTCCTTATCTTCCTCCTCACTGTTCTCTTCACGGGTGTCCTTCTTCCCACGGGCAAGCACCACATGACCGCTATCACCTCTCCACTTATAGGAATGATCAACTGAGCCACTTGTGGTGGTGGCACCAGCTACCTCCACAGGAGTAGAAAATGAAAGCACAGTGCTAACAGATAATGATGCAGCATCTGCATCTCCTCTTTTGCGGATCTCGCTGCACGTTGTGGCTGACTGATCTTCAGCTTTTTCCTCTTCCTGCTGTGGCCATGCCTGCAGTAAACTGATGCCTCCCAGGTTTGCCAAGGTGAAAAGGGCACTATCAGTGACCATTGGCCCTAAGGCCCTCCGATCCCGGGACAAGATACGAAGTGTATGCAGGCAATTCCTTAACACTGCTGGTTGTAGTTGATGACTGATGAAGCACAGCAGGGCTGTGGCCAAACGCTGGAGGAACATTTCGTCAAGAGGGACATGTTACAGTGATTACAGTTCAGAGAAATTAACTTGAAAAAGAAAGGTGCAAAATGAAAGAAATAGAAGTGAAATGATTGTATTGTATGCACATATCATGCATTAGGGGTTTAACTGAGTTGGCCACAAGTCAATGACTACATTTAAATTCATAAAATATTCAAATTTTGAAAAAGGACAAAATTCCTCCTAAGCTGTTTGCATGTCTAATGAAAATGAATATCCCACTAATATTCCTGTTTACATGCAGCCATGCATGCTCCTGTAAACGTATGCCCTTGTCACGGCCACTAAAATTAGTCCCCCAGATATAAAAACCTGTAATAGTAAGCCTCACTCTTCCTTTTCTGCTGTTGCATTGTGCCATTCTTTCCTGCTGCTGGGTTACTCATTCCCTCTGTTCGAGGTATGTGGTGTGCGATGCAACGACTGCTTTAACCGTGTTAGTTTGTGTTGAAACACTCGGCTAGGTGCTCGTTAAGACACCTAGCCGAGTGTCTGCTTGGTCCCAAGCGTTGTCCAGTTTAAAGGAGTGTTGCGCTTAATCAACATACCCTTTTTTTTGGCCATATTGAGTGGTTAAATTACAGTTGACAAGCAATAATGTGCATCTGGGTCTCCGCAGAGCAGGAACTGCCTCTGCTGTTTTCATTTGCTTTATTTAACTTGCTGCTTGAGATTTATTCATATTTTTACTTGTTTTATTGAACGTTTGCTTGTTTTATTTAATTTTTAATTGACATTTTAGTTCATTAAGCTTTTGAGCTTTTGTTTTATTGGTTTGGGAAGGACTTTAGGGTAGGGGTCTAGGAAGTGGCACTGTTTTAATTGCATGTTTTTATCCTATGTATAACCATTAAGTTGGCAGATGCAGAGGTAAAGTGTTCGTTTGACACAGGATCTATGGTGTCTACCATTGTGGGAAGTTTCTTTACAGAACACTTTCAGGATAAACTTCAGTCTTGTAATTGGTTACAATTACGAGCCGGAAACGGATTACAGATCGTATACCATGGCCACTTGGAGCTTGACGTTGAAGAGTTTGGCAGAGCCATTTCTAGGTGAGTGTGTTGGTAGTTTAGTTAGTTTAAAGACCCTCTGAGTAGTCAACCCCACCCAAGGTCTCAGGTATTTTGGGCATTTAATGCAAATGCATAAAACTTAAATCACTGACCTACCTGTCGGAGAAGAAGATCAGTTTCATCGTTGTCTGAGTCAATGTCAGAATCAGAGTCGGGAGCATAGTCCCTCACTTTGTTCTTCCTGAACTGGTCAACCAAGAGGGAGAGTTAGCACTAGTAATGGCAAAAGATTATAGCTGCAACATGCAAACACAAGCATATTTCATAAATTGAGCATTGATGGTTCATCTGCTCCTTATCCCCATTGAAGCGGTGCAGAAGTACTGATTTGCAAACAATTTGTTATGGGATGACTACAGCCACATCACGTTTGTCATCACTCATATCTTAAGCATGCCGTGTTCACTGCTTCACAACCCACAGTGGGAGAAAGAAAGACTGAGCTCATATTTCTATTAAGATATGTAAAGATCAAGCCTGGAAGTATTCTGTTGTGAACAAACATCATGTCCACTATAACATACTGGTCAAACTATACCTTAGCAAAGTAAACAAACTAATGAAAATGCGATATGCCAAATAAATACCTTTCTAAGGAAAATGTATCTATCACTAACAAAGATAGAAATAAAGCCAGGCTCAATTATTGCTCCATTCAATTCTTGATATTTACAGAGAATCTTGTAATGTCATGAGTGGTCATCACAGCAGGGTAGGGTGGGGCATTGCAATATAACTGAAGAAAAAAAAACAAGCAAAAATAGAAGGTTCACAAGGAGACGCAGTTTCAGTCTCCAGTAAGCATCTGGGTCCTGGCCTCTCTCATTTGTGAACCGTAACAATTGTTACTACATTAAGACCTGGATGACCTGCAATTTTCTGTTATTAAACTCATAAAAAACTTTGTTAGTTAGTTATAGACCTTGCCCATAAACACCTTAGATCCTTCAATCTATATCTTGTGATATAACTACTGTGAATTGCATTGTCCTGGCCTCCAGCCCACCATAAGGAATCTGGATGTTACCTATTGATCAGGATACAGTCCGTCCTTTAACTCCAATGCAACGCAAATTTCGAGGACTACTTTTTTAACAATTACATTTTTACAATTAACAACATATAAATGTGTCTTCATTAGTTGCTGAAAACCACTGGTATTTGCCATCAACAGTTGTACTATAACAATTACTAACCAGTTATTTCTCAGTTAACATATAATTAGTCATCCCAATGATATAACTTCACTATACAACTATTTCATTTGCTCATTTTCTAATTATTTGAACTAATTTATGCACTGACTGACCTGTCATTAAAGGGTTACCAAATGTCTTGGTAGTATTGATTGTCATAGTCCAGGAACACAGGTTTGCTGCACAAGGTTAATTAGTGTGGCTTAAGGATATCTGCTAGGTGAAGGTTAACATGATGAGTCATGAAGTATCCAAGCAGCTTTGGAACATACAGCTAGACACATGATTACAAAACTGATTTTGAAACACACACACACACACAAAGAGACAGAGAGAGAGAGAGAGAGAGAGAGAGAGAGAGAGAGAGAGAGAGAGAGAGAGAGAGAGAGAGAGAGAGACTAAGCATTCTAAGCCCTTTTCCTTTTACAGATTACTGAGTGTAAACTCTTAATCAGCTTCTCTCTCTCTGTGTCTCTCTCTCTTTCCTTTTGATTTATTTACCTCTTCCAATTGTCGTTGCTGCAGTCAGTTTATCCATGAAAAGTGACAGAAATGAATGTGTTAAAAAAGTAATGACATCCAGGCATCAGAGAGCGATGAAGTTATAAGTGGAGGAGGGACATAGAGGAGCCAAAGCAGAGGAGCTAGACACAAAGACACTACTGTTAAGCATCATTTGGTTTTCAGTAGTCAGTCCTTTTCCAGCTTGGTAAAGTTGCAGATTGGTTAAAGCTTTTACCATCCACTGAACAGTAGTGAACTGTCGTGATTTGGTTTGTTTGGTTTTGTTATTTCCTGTTTCATGTTGAAGGTTTATCTCATGTGTCATCTTGTACTTTACTTCCTGTGTGATTGACTGTTCACCTGTTCCTTAGTTAGTTAGTTAGTTAGTTAGTTAGTCTTCCCTCCCCTGTGTATTAATGTCTTTGCCAGACTGTCTTTGTACCAGTTGTGTTAAGTGTTCTTGCCCTTGTGAGTGTTTCTCCAGTGTTTCTGAGATTTGCTTGTTTTCTGAATTTTGGTCTACTGCTTGCTTTGTTTGGATTTTGTTTGCCTCATTGGACTTTAACTTAACAGTGAACTGGTTTACCCTGGCAATGGAACCAGTGAGGTCCAAACTAAACACTGACAATACTAAAATCTCCACAGGACTCATAAAATCGCACTGTACAGAGTGCCCTATGAATTTGGTCCAGGTGTTTTTATAGAAATGTGTTGACCAATTCTTCTCTACTGAGGACAGGAATTATTTAACACATTGCATATGGGCTGTCTGCAGGCAAGCTTTTTGCTTGTTTGCCTTTTTTATACTGCATTGACTATCAAGTGGAGATCTTTGAGTAGCCTGAAAATGGAAAATGTGAGTGATACTGAACTCCTAACTGTTATCAATTTGCCTTATTTAGTACTTTGAAATACGACCTGTAAATATATTAATACGACTACTTACATGTGCAAATATTCAAAGCAATATTTCAAATCTTAAAAACTGGTGGGTATGTGAAATTGTTTTTATTATTATTCATGTTATTAGTGGCCCAACAACATAAAAAATACAAAAATACTAATTTTTACATTGCTTTTTTCTTGGAGCGGACATTAAAGGGGTATAATGTACATATTGGTTTTATTTTGTATGACTTTTTTTGTGTTTGTTTTTCGACGTCTCCTTTTCATTCTTGCTGTTATTGCTGTCTGTTACATCTTAATTTCACTGGTGTGGGATCAATAAAATGATATCTTATTAACAAAAGTATTATTGTGAATAACTTGTTCATACTGTAGCATGTTATGAATATAGCTTATAGCTTTTTGAGCTGCTATGCTCTACAGGCTTTCACAATGACACTGAGACTGACTGGAAACTCAAATGCAATAAATGATGTATCAGGTTTGATTATTATTCAAATAGGATTTTAAGGACATAATTTAAAATATGATCACCTATGGGGATTGGTATTTTTAATACAAAGATAAGTTGATAAAGATATGTTATGTGATGCAGACAGTGTATACAAAAGCAAGGAATAGGAATAGAGAGACTAAACAGCTGGTTCTCAGATCTGGAACAGGGTGAAAGCATCGGGATCAGCTGGGACTCTGAAAAGAGAGGGTGAAGGTAGCAGTAGAAAAAATGGCAAAAGAATACACAGATAATAATGGAAAATTATACATTGAATGATGGGACAGATGAAAAGAAAATGCAGAAGGGACAGTCATGCTGGCAGAAAGTCAAATGGTTTTGTGTACTGACCTTTTTTCTCTCTTGCACCTCAGTGTTGAAAAAGAAGCACTCTGCATACTGTGGAGAAACAGAAGAACACAGGATTAGGAAGATAGCTGACAATAGCACAATATAGTTACAATAGTGGTGCAATAGTACACATAAAATTAACAGCATAGAATTGGAACACACGCAGTGACCAAGAACATAAAGGGAGTGATAATGAGGGGGCAATGCCTCTTGGACAACTTTAATACATGGATTGGGAGTTGAGTCAAGGTCAAAAGTGTAGCTTTTGCAGAGAGTGAGGAGGAGGGAGAACAGGGGTAGGGTGGTAAAAGCAGCAGCGTTTATGTCCACATTGGTAGAGCAGCACAGATTAGACAAGAAGTGAGACAAAAAACATTAATGCCACTGAAATCAATCATATAATTTAGCAGAGAAATATGCAGACAATGGTCAACATTAGTGCAAATGAACAATTTGCTCTTTGTATTATTTCAAACCATTTATTTCAGCTAATTATATAATTACAATTATGTTCTTTCCACTCATTTTTCAAAGCACAATTTTCTTTAGTGTTACCATCTAGAAAGAGATATTACACTTAAGATGAAGTTTAGGGGGTTAACAGGAACTGAATGAAAGCAGCATTGTTTAAATATTATCCACAGTTAATCATTACTGCATTAAGGTTCTTATGTTACCAACTGTAATCAGGCTGTTCAATGGTTACAAAAATGAATATTTTTCTAGTTGGACTGATACAGTAGCCGTAGCCATAGAAACAATCAATGACCTGGGTGATGTAGCTGTCCAGTAGGAGCTGGACAGTGTCCTGGTCACCTTGGGTGATGCTCTCAATGATCTTCTCCAAGTCTGGCAGCATGCCTGCAGCCCAACCAAAAAAAAAAAAACAACAAAAAAACAACAAAAAAACAAAAAACAGTCCAGTGCTTGAAAATGACAAGCCATCATCACCCAATTCATCATTTTAGTAACTATACTAACTGTACTAACACAAAGTAGCTTGCATGGACTATGAAAAAGTAATTAGCAAAACAAATTCCACCAATTCATATAAATAACTTGAGTCAGCTGTGAAAAAATAAATGCCTCTTGGATAAATAAAAATGAAAATATATTTAATGAAATTAAATATATTCAAAGTGTCCATTGAAACATGTATACACCCTGACTTTAAATGAAATCGTACCAGTTTGGATGAAAACTAAAAGAGAATGAATCTGTCATCAAATTCAGTGGTTTTCAGTTTTTTAATTCCTTATTTGTCACACTTAGACTTTTTGGTTGAGTTTTACAACATACATGATAGAAAACCATTGTTAAAGAAATCAGAATTGTTACTGTAGTTACGTACAATAGCATCTCAGTGTTAGAACAGCAGCACTATGCAGTGACCATGAGTTTCTGCACCCACCTGTTGGTGTTGTTAAAAGAAGTGGATACACAAGCCTCTGGCAGCTTCTCCTTCTCCTCTCAGATGGTACTGCGTAATCTTTCTCTTCTGTCTCCACATCTCCCCTCCCTCCTTCACCTTCTAAGCCCTGGATTTACTCGGGCTACATACACTACAACCAGTACTCTTCACCTGCAGTGATGTACTGTAAGTGATGTAGTGTAGCTGAGCTGAGATGGAGAATGCCCCAACAAAGAGGAGACAGCTGTTGATGAATGGCAAGTGTTTACAAGGTGATCACTGTGCACATGCAGAGGCAACCTAACTTCGAGTGAGGAGCGAGGAAACAACAATTAAGAGAATTGAGATGTACCCTAAGACGCAAGGAAAAGATGTGCAAGTGGGGGAAATGTGGATGCAATTTAAGAGACTTGGAATGTCCCCTTGGTTGTGTCTGTGGTGAGCTGGGCGTTATGTTGTTCCTCCCACTCCCTATCCACCTGCTGTGGCTCATCTAACCACCAAAGTATATAAACTACAGTTCTTCATTCCAGTTTTCGCCAGATCATCTGTTTCCCCATGTGGTAGTATTCTCGGCTTTGACTCTTTAACTGTGTTAAATTCCAGGTAAGATTTTTTGTTGATGTTTGTTGTTGATCTGATCGTGGATGTTTTCTGATGCTCCTGTTTTTTCTCTCTTTGCATCAGACCGCCTCAAGCCACACCGCACGCACTTTAAGCCAGCCAAACTCATTCTCCGTCTCTGCCTACCTGTGATTCTTACTACCTCTCTCCAACACCGGCTTGGCTCAGCTCAAAATCTGAACATTCAATTTTGTCCACACAATAAACTGTCTATATTTGCACTCTCTAATTCTCTGAGGCCTGTTTTTGGTTAATTCTGTACCCCGACATAACATATATAGCATGACTTAATAGACTAAATTGTATGATAAGGTCAAAGTGATGGGCATAAACCAGACAAAGACTACATTTCTATTTATTTATTTGTTGTTTGGTCAAGCAAACACACTTTTTAAAATGTATCATACCTGCCAACAGGGTCAACCACACCTTCTCATTAATGTAAAGGCGTCTGTCTTTTTCTACCTCAAGTTTGCTTTGGGAACTTTTCTAAACCACTCCTAAGTTGGGGCTAAGTTGGGGATCACACTCCATAGCTTCCCTGGTATAGACTTTACCAGGGAAGCTATGGAGGGTACTGCAGAGGAGAATTTCAGGAGGAACAATGTGGTTTTCGTCCTGGTCGTGCAACCAGCTCTACACCCTCCGCAGGGTGCTCGACGGTTCATGGGAGTTTGACCAACCAGTCCACATATGTTTTGTGGACTTGGAGAAGGTATTCTACCGTGTCCCTCGTGGCATTCTGTGGGAGGTGCTTTGGGAGTATGGAGTCCAGGGGCCCTCTACTACGGGCTGTCCGGCCTCTGTATGACCGGAGCAGGAGCTTGGTTGGCATTGCCGGCAGCAAGTCAGACCTGCTCCCAGTGCATGTTGGAGTCTTGCAGGGCTTCCCCTTGTTACTGGTTCTGTTCATTATTTGGACATTATATGAACAGAATTTCTAGGCGCAGCCAAGGGCTGGAGGGAGTCTGGTTTGGGTACCACAGGATCTCACGAGTGAGGGAAGGATGGAGCGTGAGATTGACAGGTGGTTCGGTGCAGCAGCAGCAGTAGTGCGGTTCTTGTACTGGTCTGTCGTGGTGAAGAAGGGGCTGAGCCGAAAGGCTCAATCTACGTTCCTACCCTCTCCTATGGTCATGAACCTTGGGTCATGACTGAAAGAACAAGATCTCGGATACAAGCGGCTGAAATGAGTTTCCTCCGCAGGGTGGCGGGGCACTCCCTTAGAGATAGGGTGAAGAGCTCTGTCACTCAGGAGGAACTCATAGTAGAGCCGCTGCTCCTCCATGTCGAGAGGAGCCAGCTAAGGTGGCTTGGGCATCTATATCGGATGCCTCCTGGACGCCTTCCTGGGAGGGTATTCTGGGTAAAGAGGCCCCGGGGAAGACCCAGGACACGCTGGAGGGACTATGTCGCTCGGCATCCCTGCTTAGACTGCAAACAACAATAGCTCTTCCTCCTTGGCATATCCTTGACTATAAACACTGATCTAGTCTCCCTGACACTACCCATAGGTTTCTGATCAGCCATTATGAAGCTCTGGCCCTTGCCACCTTGGCAGTATTTTTGGATTAGCCAAAAAATGCTAGTCCAACAGGCTACTATGCCCATGATCATGCAGCACTTTAAGTCTGATTATAATTTAAATGAGTGACTTGTATAAAAAATAACCACCTGTACAGTTGCCCTTGATGGGGAAATTAGTAAGAGAGACCAGAACCGTTTTTTTTGCATCAGGCTGTAAACATGTTTACTTCTGCTGTTCAGATGGTCATATATAATATGGGGGTCTATGGAGTTTACATTAATTAACTGGCTAATGCTGATAGGTGTAGAGTAAGCAGTGCCTGTAAGAAATCAACTGTTTGATTTCCTGGTATTTTAAATATTCTGTGGTAATTATTGTTTCACAATTGTTTAGTAAGTCTGTGGTTAATGTAATTATTTGGTTGTTTTTTTTGTGCATGAATACATGTTTTTTCCACCTAAGATTGTCTTATGCCATGTGGGAACAAACTGGTTACACACACACTTTGCAACGGTTGGCAGTTGACAGATGGTTCGATGCTGCACAAGATCTGAAGAGCTTGAAGGCAGTCTCACAAAGTGAGAGACACACACTCTCACAGAGTGAGACAGAGACAGTTAGATTACTTGAGTTTAAACCTGGGTTTCTATGGTCACGGTGGTGGCTGTCTTTCCCTCGGTTTATATCGCCATGGTTACAAACGCTGTGGACCAAACCCAGTTGGTATAGTACAGGTATTAGCTCTAGTCTTACATCTACTCTGCCCCCTAACCAATTTCTGGTCACAGAAAAATGCCTTTATCGTTTCAGCTTTAACTTGAGTTGATGAGTAAAATTTTCATTATCATCATTATAAGACAGAGTTTCCTCCTCCCCATCACAGGCCACTGGCGGCTCCAACAAATCCCCCTCAGTTGTAAATTAATTAAAATCACTCCAAATTCATACTTTCATTGAAGTTAAGCAAAGTCTCACGTATACATGCCCTGCATGAGTGTAACTTTTGTAACTACAGATTATCAGGTGCTGAAACTTATTGAAACACAAACAAAGGAAACATGTACATATACATACAGCACATACCAATTTATACATATCCCATCTGAGCTTTCAAGTTGTAATTATAATTTAAGTCCACCAGATGGAGGCAGGAATTTGCTTCCATGATGCAAGAACCATAGTTATTTTCTTTGCACATTAGGGCAGTTCGTTTCTCAACTTTAAAACTTAGTAAACTGGTATGCATGTGTACAATATCATGTCAACTTTTTTTAGGCCCTTTGTTTTTCTTTTTTGTAGTCTATTTGGCATCATTATTTCTTTTATTATTTCAAAATCTTTTTTTTCCCCCTTCTAAAATGTCTTATTTTTTCTTAATTCTTCATTCAGGGAGAATATGTATATCTTGTTGTTATGATTAGAATGTGTTGGTTGGTTAAAAAGTCTGTGCTTGTTCTGCTTGGTTTAACTTGTATGTCATGTGAGTAATTAGTAATAGTTACATACCAATGGCTGTATGTGTAAGCAAAGACCTGGCCTGAAACATGGCTTGGTTGATTCACTTTGTGAGCTAAGTGTACTCTCTATTAAGTTTTTTTTTGTTCTGACAACTGAACACTTAATAACTTAAGGGTTTCGACAGCAATATCTGACGGCAAAGTCCAAGCATTTGAGATTAAGGTTATCAGCAAGGTCCATGGTGACCACTGATTACAAGTTAAGAACAGTTTTCTTTTTTTCAGCCTGCAAAGGGGGCAGATTCTTATTCAAGTGCAGAGGAAGATGACTTGATGGAAGTTTCTCCCAGCCACTGTATCTGCCCATGCAACACTCAAGGGGAAGTATAATGTTCGTCATCACAGCCCTTCACAAGTGACCAGACCCCAAGTCAATGGCAAAACAATTACCGAACATACATTAGTCTTATAAATGAGACATCAGGTGAAGATGTTGATGATGACCAGTGCTTTCACTGCCAGTTTTTGAATTGAATTTTGGGCTGCATTTGTTCCTTTCTTTAATATAATTCTGCTCATGACTGACATCAGCAGTAGTCTTGTTTATCTATGTTGTGTGTGTGTAGGCTCTGTGATGGAATGTATTAGTGTTTAAACTTCTTGTTGTTATGGTGTTAATTCATGCCTATAGCCAGTCATTGATGAATTGAGTGTTCTGCCGTTGTGTAAATCTAATAAAGAGTAACTTTGGTATGTTGAAACACTGACCCTATGACTTTGGCGGTGGCAGTGTTGAAAAAGAAGCACTCTGCATACTGTGGAGAAACAGAAGAACACAGGATTAGGAAGATAGCTGACAATAGCACAATATAGTTACAATAGTGGTGCAATAGTACACATAAAATTAACAGCATAGAATTGGAACACACGCAGTGACCAAGAACATAAAGGGAGTGATAATGAGGGGGCAATGCCTCTTGGACAACTTTAATACATGGATTGGGAGTTGAGTCAAGGTCAAAAGTGTAGCTTTTGCAGAGAGTGAGGAGGAGGGAGAACAGGGGTAGGGTGGTAAAAGCAGCAGCGTTTATGTCCACATTGGTAGAGCAGCACAGATTAGACAAGAAGTGAGACAAAAAACATTAATGCCACTGAAATCAATCATATAATTTAGCAGAGAAATATGCAGACAATGGTCAACATTAGTGCAAATGAACAATTTGCTCTTTGTATTATTTCAAACCATTTATTTCAGCTAATTATATAATTACAATTATGTTCTTTCCACTCATTTTTCAAAGCACAATTTTCTTTAGTGTTACCATCTAGAAAGAGATATTACACTTAAGATGAAGTTTAGGGGGTTAACAGGAACTGAATGAAAGCAGCATTGTTTAAATATTATCCACAGTTAATCATTACTGCATTAAGGTTCTTATGTTACCAACTGTAATCAGGCTGTTCAATGGTTACAAAAATGAATATTTTTCTAGTTGGACTGATACAGTAGCCGTAGCCATAGAAACAATCAATGACCTGGGTGATGTAGCTGTCCAGTAGGAGCTGGACAGTGTCCTGGTCACCTTGGGTGATGCTCTCAATGATCTTCTCCAAGTCTGGCAGCATGCCTGCAGCCCAACCAAAAAAAAAAAAACAACAAAAAAACAACAAAAAAACAAAAAACAGTCCAGTGCTTGAAAATGACAAGCCATCATCACCCAATTCATCATTTTAGTAACTATACTAACTGTACTAACACAAAGTAGCTTGCATGGACTATGAAAAAGTAATTAGCAAAACAAATTCCACCAATTCATATAAATAACTTGAGTCAGCTGTGAAAAAATAAATGCCTCTTGGATAAATAAAAATGAAAATATATTTAATGAAATTAAATATATTCAAAGTGTCCATTGAAACATGTATACACCCTGACTTTAAATGAAATCGTACCAGTTTGGATGAAAACTAAAAGAGAATGAATCTGTCATCAAATTCAGTGGTTTTCAGTTTTTTAATTCCTTATTTGTCACACTTAGACTTTTTGGTTGAGTTTTACAACATACATGATAGAAAACCATTGTTAAAGAAATCAGAATTGTTACTGTAGTTACGTACAATAGCATCTCAGTGTTAGAACAGCAGCACTATGCAGTGACCATGAGTTTCTGCACCCACCTGTTGGTGTTGTTAAAAGAAGTTAAAAGAAGTGGATACACAAGCCTCTGGCAGCTTCTAATACATGTTTTTTCCACCTAAGATTGTCTTATGCCATGTGGGAACAAACTGGTTACACACACACTTTGCAACGGTTGGCAGTTGACAGATGGTTCGATGCTGCACAAGATCTGAAGAGCTTGAAGGCAGTCTCACAAAGTGAGAGACACACACTCTCACAGAGTGAGACAGAGACAGTTAGATTACTTGAGTTTAAACCTGGGTTTCTATGGTCACGGTGGTGGCTGTCTTTCCCTCGGTTTATATCGCCATGGTTACAAACGCTGTGGACCAAACCCAGTTGGTATAGTACAGGTATTAGCTCTAGTCTTACATCTACTCTGCCCCCTAACCAATTTCTGGTCACAGAAAAATGCCTTTATCGTTTCAGCTTTAACTTGAGTTGATGAGTAAAATTTTCATTATCATCATTATAAGACAGAGTTTCCTCCTCCCCATCACAGGCCACTGGCGGCTCCAACAAATCCCCCTCAGTTGTAAATTAATTAAAATCACTCCAAATTCATACTTTCATTGAAGTTAAGCAAAGTCTCACGTATACATGCCCTGCATGAGTGTAACTTTTGTAACTACAGATTATCAGGTGCTGAAACTTATTGAAACACAAACAAAGGAAACATGTACATATACATACAGCACATACCAATTTATACATATCCCATCTGAGCTTTCAAGTTGTAATTATAATTTAAGTCCACCAGATGGAGGCAGGAATTTGCTTCCATGATGCAAGAACCATAGTTATTTTCTTTGCACATTAGGGCAGTTCGTTTCTCAACTTTAAAACTTAGTAAACTGGTATGCATGTGTACAATATCATGTCAACTTTTTTTAGGCCCTTTGTTTTTCTTTTTTGTAGTCTATTTGGCATCATTATTTCTTTTATTATTTCAAAATCTTTTTTTTCCCCCTTCTAAAATGTCTTATTTTTTCTTAATTCTTCATTCAGGGAGAATATGTATATCTTGTTGTTATGATTAGAATGTGTTGGTTGGTTAAAAAGTCTGTGCTTGTTCTGCTTGGTTTAACTTGTATGTCATGTGAGTAATTAGTAATAGTTACATACCAATGGCTGTATGTGTAAGCAAAGACCTGGCCTGAAACATGGCTTGGTTGATTCACTTTGTGAGCTAAGTGTACTCTCTATTAAGTTTTTTTTTGTTCTGACAACTGAACACTTAATAACTTAAGGGTTTCGACAGCAATATCTGACGGCAAAGTCCAAGCATTTGAGATTAAGGTTATCAGCAAGGTCCATGGTGACCACTGATTACAAGTTAAGAACAGTTTTCTTTTTTTCAGCCTGCAAAGGGGGCAGATTCTTATTCAAGTGCAGAGGAAGATGACTTGATGGAAGTTTCTCCCAGCCACTGTATCTGCCCATGCAACACTCAAGGGGAAGTATAATGTTCGTCATCACAGCCCTTCACAAGTGACCAGACCCCAAGTCAATGGCAAAACAATTACCGAACATACATTAGTCTTATAAATGAGACATCAGGTGAAGATGTTGATGATGACCAGTGCTTTCACTGCCAGTTTTTGAATTGAATTTTGGGCTGCATTTGTTCCTTTCTTTAATATAATTCTGCTCATGACTGACATCAGCAGTAGTCTTGTTTATCTATGTTGTGTGTGTGTAGGCTCTGTGATGGAATGTATTAGTGTTTAAACTTCTTGTTGTTATGGTGTTAATTCATGCCTATAGCCAGTCATTGATGAATTGAGTGTTCTGCCGTTGTGTAAATCTAATAAAGAGTAACTTTGGTATGTTGAAACACTGACCCTATGACTTTGGCAATGAAAAAGAATTGCTCGTATTAATAACGTACCATACAGTGACTACACATGGCCACTGTCAGGAGTGAGTGAAGCATCTGCCTTCTGAAACCTGTTAAATTATTTTACATGCATCCTGCTGTTCAGTGCACATATCAAAAGTTAAACTGTGTAATGTGTTTTATTCTTTTGACCATGGCCCTTTAAGATTTCAATGCTATGTTCCCAAAGCTGCAACTGCAGTTGATTGTTGTATGGCAATAATGCTGAGTGGTAAACCTACCTTCTGGATCTTTTCTGTGGTGCCTTTGAATCAGCTCAAATCCACTTGCTCATGTGTTGTTCATACTTTAGTGAAATTACTTGAGCAGAGGTGGATTATTCATAATCACATTTGTCATTTGAACAGTTTTTATTTCGTCAAATACAGGAATTTCATGTACAGAAGAGCAACTGAGAACTAGAGAATGAAATAGCTGTACAATATTTACACATCAAAACAAAAAAATTGCTCTGCAAGAATATCCTCTGAGAGGTCAAATAATAGGAAATATCCATCAACAACAAACAGATAAAAATGACTGACATTAAACACTGACATTTATGCTTTTGGATCATTTCAACTTACACTTCCTTAAAGAAAGTCGTGCTTTATTTTTTTCTTTCCTCATCTTTCCAGGCATTAAATCCTCTCATTGTTTTTGACACAAACAGAAATAACACAGCTTAGTTTTAAATACGTTTCTTCTCAATCGTAACTGCTTTCTAACTGAGGCAGGTAGAAACAAGAGATTATAGTCCTTTTACTTACGTCGCACCCAGCTCTAGTTTTACCTCCGTTTGTCTGATAGAAGCAAAAAATTGTAGGTGGGCCATTTTATGTACACCCCCTTAAAACATTTTCCAAAAATGATAACAACAAACAATCCCTTTGAAGACCAGGACAGTCTTTTTTTGCAAATGTCCTAGTAGGCCTATAAATTATGCAAACCATGGTTGTCAAAACATACTTAGAGACAGCTTGTGTCTGTGTCTGTCAATATTCAGTAGGCTTTGACAAAAATCTCTTTTGTAGTGTTGACCAAATCATCTTGTGGTTCCTCCCTTTTTTTGAATTTGGAGGAAAATCCATCACATTCACATAGTTCAGTACCCTCTATCTTTCAATAGCTTTCTTGAAATCAAGAGTTGCTTTAAAATGGACTTAATTAAAAATCAAATACTTTAAAAGTTAAACCTCCCATGAAAATACCAACGGTAGGTCAACACACTACTAGCATCCGTACAGTGTCTGTAGAGTGACTCTCTTGTGTCACAAACTCTGGATGACTCCACCTACTTAACACGACAGGTGGATTTGTGAGTTTGGTGACTGGGGCCGTGGTCATCCTTCAGGCCTTGGCACTGAGGCTAAGCAGTTCCATGAAGGAGTTAAAGAGGCTCTCCAGCCAGCCCTGGTTTGCCATGCACTGTTGCACTACTTCCTCTTGGCCAGGGTCCTCTGCTGCCTGCTCAATACTGTCCGTCTGGTCAGGAAACAACAGGTCAGTTACATACAGCAAAATGGCCATAATGCAGCTCTGAAGAAAATTAAACAAGGAGAGCGAAAGATGCAAGGCTGTAACAACCGGCTTGTGAGTGAGAGGCAAAAACAGAATTTTCACACATTCCTATTCATATGCAGTACAACCACAGTCACAGTACAATAGGGTTGTTTTGTGAAGTTCTTGCACTGAATGGTCATGAATATGACATAACACATAAAAAGACATTTTTATTATCCCTTTTGTCAGACAAACTATCACATTACTAACTTTTACCTGTTGGTAGGGGAATTATGACAAGCCAATCAGAATGAGATATTGTCATGACAGTGGGGTGAGTGAGGTCACCAGGAGATTCACCGGGACTCATTGAATGTTTGCTTATAGCTCTAAACTAAAGCATTAACTATGAATGGGTTCAGAAAACACAAGAAATTTGGCACAGCTGGAAAATGAATAAGGCAGTGGAGAAATCAACCCAACTGGTACTTCAGTAGTGATTGAGCTCATGCTGCTAATGCTAGGTGGACTGTAAACCGTTGCTGAAGGATGTCAATGCTAAAGCGAATCACAGGACTGATATGGTGGACTACTGTAAGCATGCTTTAAAAGAACTTGGAGATCATGAGAGGAAAAATGTCATATTGATGCCAGCATGAATCCTGAGCATTTTAAGCATTTCATAACAGTGATGGTGTTGACAAAAGAAAAGGCAAGTGACAGAAAGGGACAGGGAAAGACAAGATATTTTCAGCATGAAAAAGGTGGAGACTGGACTTAGTTGGAATTAATTATTACTTTTCTGCCTCTCTCGTGTGTGTGTGTGTGTGTGTGTGTGTGTGTGTGTGTGTTCTTGCATGCTTGAGCTCAACTATTGCATTTTTTTAAGCATGAGATCTTTTACTTCTGTAAAAATAGCAATATCACAGTATAAAAATACATTTAAATAACAAGCATTGCTATATATATATTTAGAAATAGTAAAAGTATAAGTACCCTCAGACTAAGTATGCAAAATGGCACCATTCAGAAATCAATATTGATCACATATTGGAATATTGAATATCTAAGTTTCAATGTTTAAATGTAAATGGCAAACCTAATTTTAACATACCGCTGGGTATATTGTTTAATCTACGACACCACAACACATTTTGAAAAATGATTGTATGTGTGTGTGTGATTAAGAGCAGAGGGAATAGAGGCAAAACGAATGAAAAACAAGGAAAAAACAAACAAATAAAAATAAGTAAATAACAAAATAAATAGATGGAAAAAGAAATAAAATCCAGATGGCTGGGAAATGAAGGGGGGCAGGGATGAATCTCAATCTCAATCACAAGCCACAGGTGAGTTAAGTAAGCCAACTGGACCTTTCATTTTTCATTTTTTACCACCCTTCTCCGTTCTACCTTGGGCCACTCCCAGGCCAGTAGAGGATCTTATGTTACCACTAGTCCTCCCAGATGATGGTAAAAGTCCCTAAGAGAAAATTTTTCACAAAACTGCAGATAGAATCTTTTCCAAAAGATCTGGGAGAACTACCTTTATCTATTTAACAGTACTACTTAACTACAGGGACACATTCCATTATATTTTGGTTTGATTAGTAATTCTGAAAGGCAGCTGAGATTTTCCAAAATCAGCATTGGTGCAAACTGTGCTAAAAAAAATTGAACTTAATACATTTTATCATTTATGCTGTCATCCTTACCTCCTTTTTACAATGCAGGAAGGTGTGATACTTGTAGTGGTGAAGGGAATGATACAGACTGTAGATCCGGCAAGTTTCAATTGAGAGCTTCAAATCCTGAAAGGTTTGTGAGAGAAGAAAGAAAGGATATTTTTCCAACATTTTCTTGCATTTTCCTCCCTAATGATTCCCCCAGCTTTTTAAAAAAGCGCTACTGACAATAAAAGCAACACTGAAGAAAACGCTTTGATCATTCTTTATACTTAATGAGTGCCAGTTGAGTTATCAAAGAGAATCTGTCTTAAATATGTTTATTACTCAAGTTCAAAAGTGGTGTTACAGAGTTAGTTCAATCAAACTTCAACAACACATTTTCTCACTTCCCTTCAGTGTGGAGGTGAATTGAATTTGATCTGTGGTGCTCAGTATACTGCATATAGCCTGCCTCTCCCTGCTAACCATATACAACATCTCTAACCTCTGCCACACCTCTACCACTCTCCTCATATATTGAGAGTGACCCACAGATTGTTGATGTGTGAAAGAGTTACAGAGTGGCCAATACTGTTTCCCTCCAAAATCTGCACAACCTGCTCAGACATTTATTACAGCAATAATAATTAATGTCAATATAATTTCTCTTTCCATTCTGATACATACAATAGGCCTATGTCATGTCATGTTATAGTGACACTTCTGGGAAAACAACTCTGACATTTATATCTGCTTCACAGAGTTGAAGTACCAGGCACATCTTAACATCAACTGTTCATAGGAGACTGCGTGAATCAAGCCTTCATGGTGGAATAGCTGCAAGAAACAACAAGAAAAAGACACTTGTTTGGGTCAAGAAACCCAAGAAATGGACATTAGACCAGTGGAAATCTGTACTTTGGTCTGACGAGTCCAAAACCTGAGATTTTTAGTTCCACCTGCCATGTCATTGTGAGACACAGAAAAAGGTGAGGTTTCAACATGTCTGGTTCCCATCGTGAAGCATGGAAGAGGAGGTGTGATGGGTGCTGCATCAGATGACTTGGCCTCCACAATCATCTGACCTAAACCCAACTGGGAAGGTTTGGGATGAGGTGGACCACAGAGTGAAGGAAAAAAGCCAACAAGTGCTTAGCACATCTGAGAGCTCCTTCCATTTTAGGTAGTCACCTGAAATGGAAGGTGACTGAGAGAATGCCAAGAGTGTGCAAAGCTGTCATCAAAGCAAAAGGTGGCAACTTCCAAGAATCTAAAATATAAAACATATTCTGGTTTGTTTAACCCTTTTTTGTTCGCTACATAATTCCATATGTGTTCCGTCACAGTTTTGATGTCTTCAGTGTGAATCTACAATGTATAAAGATAAAAAAATAAGAAAAAACACTGTTCCACTATGTGTGTCCAAAATGATCAACTTCAACTAAAAAAGAGGGAAAACTAAGGCTGGATAAGGCTGATCCAGGGATACAACCCACAAAACATCCATTATCAAAAGCAACACTGAGATCTAATAATATCAATAAATATCATTCTCCTGCATCACCCTGCATCAAGACATAACTTGAGACTCTGAGAAGTGCTGTTTCTGAGGGGTGCAACAGATGGAAACCTGACTGTAACAAATCAAAAATGTTGTGCTCTTCTAAAACAGCTGCAAGCTACTTAACAACCACTTTTTCTAAGACCATAGCTATAAAAAAAAAAAAGGAATTTAGAACTAACGTTCTGGGGCAAAGAAGGGGCAAAGTGGTTGAACAGGCTATTTAAAATAGGTGGGACATGACCAGATGTCAATGAGGTATTGATTATTGAGAGCACACACAGACCAATGGAAATGATATAAAAAATTCTATCAAAGAAGTAGGTACAATGAGGTGGTTTTCATAGAACTGACCAGATCTGTGAGCTCTTGTCATAAGACCTGAGAAAAACTATCTAGAATTGATGGCTGGGAAGGGCAAGGTATGGGGGGAAAGGAATGAATGATTTTTGTGTGTATGTCATTTATCTTACCAACAAAGAAGGAGAGAAATTAGTTTGAGACAATAGCATTGATGGTGTCAAACAGGTGTAGCTCTGGCAACCATATTACTTAGTTCAGTTACAGGTAGTTTTAAAAACTGATAAAAAAAAAAAAAACCCTTGTAGATGGGTAGAATTCTTCAAACACTTAATTCTGTCTCATTTAAAAGGGCAAATACTGTTGTTCATCCAGGGGGAGGACTTAATCTAGACTGTGGACAACTTTATCCGGGACTGAAATGTAGTGCTCATTAAACAATTGTACTTGACAAACTAGATCACTTTCTGACATGATAACAGTGCTGTTACAAAAGGTGTCATGATCCGTGCTTGCCACATCTTATATATGTTGGTTTTCTTTTGTGCTGTCATGACCCGTGCTGTGCACGCCTGTTTTTTGTTGAAAATTCTCCTTGTGTGTTATCATAGTCTGTTTTTGTCACATCCTGTTTTATTTTGAAGGTTCAAGTTATGTTTCATTGTTTGCTTTACTTCCTGTGTTTTCCCGCCCTTGTGATTGTTTGATCGTTTTCACTTGTATGTCATTAGTTGTCCTCCCTTGTGTGTTTAAGTCTGTGTCTTCCCCCCACTCTTTGTCAGGTTGTTGTCTACGTTACCCACCATTGCCCGAGAACCCTTGCCTTTGCCATAGACCCAGCAGTAAGTGTTTTCCTTAGTGTTGTCTTAGTTCATGTCCATGCCATGTTTCATGTGAGTGTTGTCCAGCGTCATCTAAGTGTTGTCTATGTTCCTTAGCCATGTTCTGCTCATGAAAATGTTTTCTAGATTTGTCTTTGTTCCCATGCCAAGAATCTTTTAAGTGTTTGTCCAGCATAAGTTAGTGTTGTCTGCGTTTCCCTTGCTGTTTTGAGAATCCATGCCATAGCCCTATAGCCCTATATGATGTCTTTAGCCAATGTTTGCAATCTTACCCAGGCTGTGACTGAACGTACTAGAATTTTTACTAACCTCAACAATGCTAAAACTTCAACCTTTATTGAGCATATTCTTACAACATACATGAGTTGTGTTCACAGGCAATATCAGTTACTATCAACATTATCAAGTACCTCTCAGAGCTGAACCCCAAGCTCTAACCAGCTTCTAAGCCTCTCAGCTCTTTTCTTTTTCAAATCATTTGAAGTGAAATTAAAGCTGTGCATTTTCCGACACTGTAAGAACAAAAGCCTACTGCAACATTTGAATATGCCCAGTGAGTGTGAAAACTCCTTCCGGGATTTTGCGAGAGATTTCAGGACATGAAAAGTAAACAAAAAGAACTGAACATATTTGCTATGCCTTAATGTGGAACCAGCTGATGTGCCTCACAGCCAACAACATGCGATCACTGAGCTGCAAAGCAACGACCTACTGCAGAGAGAAGCTCTTTCTAAAACTGGCTCTTGCTACGATTTGGTTCCATTCAAGACTGACTTACCCAACCCTGGAAAACTAGCTGTCTAATCATCAGTACCACCTGACCTCAGATGCCTCATCAAAGAGAAGCAGCTCTAGTTAACACCAAGGTCAACACATGCATACATACAATCACTTTTTCTGTGTGTGATTCTGTTTCTGTTTTTCTTGCATGTCTTGTTGAAACATGTATGACAATGTAGAAACTAGTCATATGTCACTCTTTGGCAAGTCAAGTCATTGCATGGCATTCAAACTCAAATATCATCTGGCTTAACATAGATATTGTCTGTTAAACATGTTTTTTGTCCACCAAGGACTTGTGGTCAACCATGTACAATGCACAATGGGAGTAGAGAGTATGTTGTTAGAGCTTTGCTACTTCTGACCTGTTGCTTAGGAATACTCCTCTTGACCCAGTTGAGGGTTTTGCGATTGTAACCCTCCCCACCAAGGTGAACTTTGACAGCTCCAGATTCCAGCGGGTCTGCTGTCATTTTGGGGAATATATGTAAAGCCTCCTGGAGAAAGGAAAGCAGAATGCCGTCAAAGGCATGACATACAGCTGAAGTTTAATTTACATACAGGCGTGGGAATGGGATTGGGACAAAGAAGTTGCTTTTTTTAATTTATCTGCAGTCTATATTTGTTTTAAATCTACACCAAGGTACTTTTGTAAATACTCATCAATAAACAGTCACTTCCAACAAACAAACTAGAAGGATGTGTAGGTTTACCTGGTGCTGAGCGCTCATGTTGACTCTCCTCAACAACCTCTTCTTCTGTTCACAGAGCAGGCTATCAATTTTCCTCATGGGTGGGAGGTACAACTCATCTGAGGAGTTAAAGTAGTAGAACACTCATTTACAGAAATTTTACATTTTAATCACTGTCACTGCCTATTCTTATTAAAGACCTGCACAGGCAGTTAACAGCGTGAGCAGATTAAGTGGTTTTCAGAGGTTGTTTTTCAATATGACAGTAGTGGGAAGGTAGTTTTCACCTTAAAAATACCGATACTCAAAGTTTTCTGTTTCTATTTTTCCTTCTATTTTCCAGCAAATGGGCAAGACGTCATTGGAGGTCTCATATGCCTGTTTTCTCCTCCTCGCTGTTACTATCCTTGTTCCACCATGAACAACAATGCAAATTCCGGGGTATCCTGATTAGGTACTGTTATTGAGGCAACTCTGAGGATCACTTCACTTAATTATTGTAAGTAAAATATTGCACTCAGCAATGGATCAGTGTTACTGACTTCCCCTAGAGCTGCTGCTGTGCCTTCCTAAAATTTGTTTCACTGAGCACAAGTCAAATCTTTGACTTTATATTCAGTTTCCAACACCAAGGATCTTCCAAACCGATTCAAAATTGGAAAGTGATCACGACTCATTTAATCTCTACAGAACTTTCCCCTGGAATGACAAAGTCAAGACAAGGCTTTAACCATGTTTCCTGAACACATGAGGCCGGGTTTATACTGAGAATCTCTAATTTTCCTGTCTGTTAAACTCCTAGCATTCCATTACAGGATAAAAATCCATCCATCCATTATCTTTACACCGCTCAATCCTTTGCAGAGTCACAGGGGAGGCTGGAGCCTATCCCAGCCATCTCTCAGGCGAAGGCAGGGGACACCCTGGGCAGGTCGCCAGCCTACCATAGGGCTACACATATAGACAGACAAGCACAAGCAAGCACACCACTCATTCACACCTACGGACAATTTAGAATTATCAATTAACCTCAGCATGTTTTTGGACTGTGGGAGGAAGCCGGAGAACCCGGTGAAAACCCACGCTGCACGGGGAGAACATGCAAACTCCACACAGAAAGATCTGAGCCACCGTGCAGCCCAGGATAAAAATTGTCCAAAAAATATTACACATGATCGTAATTGTCACTAAGAAGTCACCCTCATCCATGTCTTTCCCTTCTACCTCATTCTCCCTTTCCGCTTGATGCTGCGGCACACATAAAGGGAGCATAGTCTCTTAAGACCAAAATCCCAACTGCTGCTTTAGAAACAAACTTAATCATATCAGATACTGACTTCTTTTCGCTAGGGCCATACAACACAGAAGTTAGTCCTCCTGGGTTGAGTCATGCATTTGTTTAATGGTTGTTCGGTTTCCCATACAAGTCTGTGCATTCCTCATTGCATTGGACTGCATACACTAGCCTGCTTTTCTTGTGTTTGGGTGTGCTTTCCTTTGGGTGAAAACGTTTCTGTTTTAGTGTGTAGCTGTGTTTGAAAGAAACAGGGATGCAGTGTTTACTGCAATTCCTGCTGAGTTTCTCAGATACTCCATACATGTATGGAATGAGAATGTTGTTGCATTTGTTCTTCTTTTCTTCACCACCCACAGTGTTGGTGTCTTTCAACATGTTGGTGTTCTTCCAACAATGCGGGGCTGAATACACCCAAACACAAGAAAAGAAATCTAGTCTATGCAGTCCAAGATAGTGGGAAATGCACAGAGATGCAGCATTAAATGCATGGCTAAGCAGAGGAGGGCCCAACTCTGGTCAAGACTGAGCAGTTTACCTCCACCTGAAAGACAAGGGACATTCATTTGAGGAGAACAACATGCAATGGTTTGAAAGAGGCCATTTACCTTAAAACAGAGAAACCATCCCTCAACCAAGGAGGAGGTCTACAACACAACTTATCCCCCACCTACAATGCTTCCCAGGAGAGTTAACAACTACCTCATGTGACAACTCCAACGACTGTTGTTACACTGCCAGGAGTACTAACAACCCAAGTGGTAACAATGACCTTGACAACACTACCTTGATTCCCCACCAGTAATTTAGAACTGAAGAAGCTCCTTGGATGAGAGGCAGGTTGTGTCAGGTTACTACAACACATGATTCAACCCTCCTTGGATAACCATGACCTGGATGACTGAGAATCTGCTCAGACATTTTGACAGTTTGTTTTATAACCTTGAAACAACTTGAAGTTGAAAAAGACAAAGACAGTGATATTTACATGTCAAGTTTATGGAAATGCTAAAAGATGCAAAAGCTCTAGGACTCGGCTGTCAGGTGACTCTCAGTGATACACCAGTTCCTCTGTTCTTCTCTTCCTCTCCATCTGTATGCATTCATGTCCAACCAAGGCATGCTACTAACTAGCTTCTTCCCTGAAGTCTTTGTACTTTCTCATAACACAGATTTCTATGGAAAGTGGTTAGATTGTGGGTTATAGCTACAGCTCCTGCCATGGCCCTGCCATTCACTGCAACTGCTATTACCATTAGTCATACTTGCATTGTTATTAGATTAGATTAGTGCTGGATTATGTACCTATGCTATGTGTTACTAATATTACTCAATATGGAAAGTGTCCTGAGACAACTTCGGTTGTGATTTGGTACTATATATATAAAATTTAACTGAATGGAATTTAAATGAACATAGCAAGGTATATGTATAAGGCTGAAAAACAGCATTTTTTAACTATAGAGTTGTAGGAGTTGACAACAAATTGGAATTGAAATGCATGCAGTTATTGTAAATGTATTGAACTATGTTAAACACAATAAACCTCATTCCTGACAGGCTGCTCGCAAATTCAGGCATTAGGCACAGTTAAGTAACTTACTGTCTCTTTTGTCTCTCTTTGTCTCGCCTCTCCCTCTCTTGTTTCTTTCTCTCTTTTTGCTCTCTCTCCTGCCTCTACCTTTCACTTCATACATCTGCATTTATCCCTTTCTTTCTGCTCCCTTTCTTCCCATTCCCTGTTCTGTTTGTCCTTCTCTTTTTGGACCATGCTTCTGTCCCTTCTGTCTCTCCTCACCTCTTTCACTCTCCCTCTCATTCTCCCATTCTCCATTTTTCTCATTCCTCTTATGGCTCAGTAGGTAGAGGGCTCGTCTGCTTATCAGAAGTTTGGTGGTTCAATCCCTGACCTCCGCAGTGTACGTATAGAAGTATCCTTGAGCAAGATATCGAACCCCAAATTGCTCCCAATGCTGTCCTGTAGTGTGTGAGTGTGTGTGAATGGGTAAATGCAGACTTGTGTTGTAAAAACACTTTGAGTGGTTGTCAGACTAGAAAAGCACTATACAAATACAGTCCATTTACCATTCCCACTCCTTTTACTCTCTGTCCTCCTTTTTCCTCAAGAAAAAAGTAATGTGGTGTTTCAACAACTAGAGCACATTTTTATCTGTTTATTTACTAATTTTAATTTAAAGTCCAGTGGGTAGGATTTCGTGGCACCTAGCGGTGAGGTGGCAGATTGCAAGGGTTGACCTGATTTCTGTCTCTGTCTCCTCACTCATCCACATTTAAAGGCCAACATGACAATCTAAATCAAAATATTCAAGTATAAGTATATAAGTATAAGCCTAGCGGCAGATTTTGACATTCATCACATGTCCATGTCAAAACCAAATGCAAAACACTTTTAAGAATGTTGCTTTCTTTTTGGTCCACAAGTCTGGATTTGGCCAGACTTCCATTATAGCATGGTTACTCCTTGCTGTGAAGGCATATGGAGTGCATATGATCATGCCACAGCATGTAAAGGCATGGTTATGTGTACCTTCAGTGTCAGTTCCTTGTTCACTCACTGTACATTGCAAGCAACCGTAACAGATTAACAGTAATCTATCACACTAAACGAGGATGATTTTACAGAAAATTAATTCAACAAGCTTTTCAGTCAACCACTGGCATGGTCCTTGAAAACCAACTAACAAGTGTGCTAGTTGAAGCCGGTCGCCCTGACGTCACACGTGATGAAGACCATGGAACGGCTGCTGCTCCATCACCTGAGGCCACAGATCCACCACGCTCTTGACCCTCTGCAGTTTGCTTACCGGGAGAAGACGGGAGTGGAGGATGCCATCATCTTCCTGCTCCACCGATCTCTCTCTCACCTGGACAGAGGCAGTGGTGCTGTGAGGATTACATTCTTGGACTTCTCCAGTGCCTTTAACACCATCCAGCCACTGCTCCTCAGGGACAAACTGACAGAGATGGGAGTTGAAACACACCTGGTGGCATGGATTACAGACTACCTAACTGGCAGACCTCAGTATGTGAAGCTGGCGGACTGCAGGTCCAACACTGTGGCCAGCAGCACAGGAGCACCGCAGGGAACTGTGCTCTCTCCGGTCCTGTTCACCCTGTACACGTCCGACTTTCAGTACAACTCGGAGCTCTGTCATGTACAGAAGTTCGCGGACGACACAGCAATAGTGGGCTGTATCAGGAGTGGAAAAGAGGATGAGTACAGAAAACTGATCCAGGACTTCATCACATGGTGTGACTCCAACCACCTGCTCCTCAACACCACCAAGACCAGGGAGATGGTGGTGGACTTTAAGAGACCCAGGCCGTGTCCAGAACCGGTCATCATCAAAGGGGACTGCGTAGAGTTGGTTCACACCTACAAATATGTGGGAGTGCAGCTGGATGAGAAACTGGATTGGACTGCCAACACTGACGCTTTGTGCAGGAAAGGTCAGAGCCGCCTGTATATCCTCAGAAGGCTGGCGTCCTTCAACATCTGCAAAAAGCTGCTGCAGATTTTCTACCAGTCTGTGGTAGCGAGTGCCCTCCTGTACGCAGTAGTGTGCTGGGGGAGCAGCCTGAAGAAGAAGGACGCAGCACACCTGGACAAACTAGTGAGGAAGGCAGGCTCAGAGCACAGAGCTGGACATCTGTGGCAGAGCGATGGTCACTGAATAAGCTCCTGTCCATAATAGACAATCCTGATCATCCACTGCACAGCACCATCTCCAGGCAGAGGAGCAGCTTCAGTGACAGGCTGCTGTCATTGTCCTGCTCTACGGACAGACTGAAAAGATCTTTCCTCCCCCATGCTGTACGGCTCTTCAACACCTCTCGGGGAGGGCGACGAAAGCAATAACCAACACAACAACTCCGAACCCACTGCACACCTACACCACACATGGACACACGCACTTTATCGCACACACATCCATATGCTGGACTCCATCATGCACACATCTAAATGCTGGACTCCGTCACACACACATCCATATGATGGACTCAAACCGACTATTGCACACTGCTACTTTGCACAACTGCACTACTGCGCACATATTTAACTGCTCGAATGTTTAGTTCAGATGTTTATCCTGTATAGCTTAGTTCTTTATTTTTTACTTCACTATTTTTTCTTATATTGGTATCTTGTATTTTGTATTGGATTTTTGCCTCTTACTTGAAAGTTGTGCCTTACTTGAAGATTGATCTGTATTTGAAAGTTGTTCATCACTTGTAAGTTGCACATTACTTGAAAGTAGTTCCTGTTCTTATTTTGCATGCCCTTGTGTGTCCACCTTTTTGAACTGCTGGAACTGCAAATTTCTCCTTGGAGATAAATAAAGTATCTATCTATCTATCTAGTCTGGTGACATGCTCACAACAGTAAAGGGCCATTATTGTTTTTTCGGGGCGAGTCGCTTTAATTCTCAACTCATTCACACTTTCATCTGATTGCTCACCATCAGTGTCTTCCAGTGCTTGGATCATATCAGGATCGAGTGCTGTGCTGACCAGCATCTCCACATAGCTCCTGAACATCTCCCTCATGGCTCGACTGTTAGCTCCACCCCGTAACAGACCTAAAACACAAAGCCATTACCATTATTATAATTATTAGTGTTAGCATTTTCTGTATTAATGTGTGTGTGTACTTCACACACGGATGCATGCATGCATGCACATGCACACACACACACACAAACACACATACACACATACATACACACGCACAGACCAGCTGACCTTCGTCATCACTGAGTGGGGAAGAGTCAGACTCAGAGGAGGAGGACAGCACCTCCTTCAGCCACTTCTTCCTCTTCTTGGGAGGAGGCCCTGCATTGTCCTTCGAAGTCTTGGTTCTGGACTGACACTCCATCTTCTTCACTCCTCCTCTCTTATCCTCCTTCAACCTTGCAAACTCCACTGTGCCATCTCTCTCTCGTATCTCTCTGTCCTTTTTCTCTTTGTCCACATCCTTCTGTTTGTCCTTATCTTTCTCCTTCTCTCTTCCATCCTTTTCTTTCTGCTCCCTTGCTCTCTCTTTATCCCTCTCCTTCCGTTCTCTGTCTTTCTGCTCTCGCTCCTTCTCTCTCCTCTCGCTCTCCTGTTGCTCCTTTTCTCTCTTGTCTCTCTCTTTATCTCTTCTCTCCCTCTCTTGTTTCTCCGTCTCTTTTTGCTCTCTCTCCTGCCTCTCCCTTTCACTTTGATCCCTATGTTTTTTTTCCTTTTCTTTCTGCTCCCTCTCTTTCCACTCCCTCTCCTGAATCTCCCTCTCTTTTTGTTCTCTCTCCTGTCTTTCCCTTTCTTTCCGCTCCCTATCCTGTTTCTCCTTCTCTCTTTGCTCCCTGCTCCTTCTGTCCCTCTCTCTCAGATCTCTCTCTTTTTGCTCCCTCTCATATTCCACTCGCTCCCTGTCCTTTAGCTCCTTCTCTCTTTTCTCATTCCGCTCCTTCTCCCCTCTTTCACTCTCCCTCTTGTTCTCCCATTCCATTTCTTTCTTCTTTTCTCTACACTCCCTTTCCTTTCGTTCTCTGTCCTCTCTTTCCCGCTCAACCTTTTCTATTTCTTTCTTGTCCCTTTCTTTCTGCCCCCTCTCCCGTTTCTCTTTCTCTTTTTGCTCTCTTTCCTCTTTCTCTCTCCTCTCTCTCTCCTTATGCTCTTTTTCTACTTTCTCTCTGTACTCCCTCTCTCTTTGTTCTTTTTCTCTTTGCTCCTTCATCTCTCTCTCTTTCTGTTTGTCCTTGTCTCTGTCATCTCTCTCTACTCGAGGTGGGGTTTGACTGTGAATAGTGGGCAGCTGTTTAGGTAGTGACTGACGCCTGCCAACCAGTAAGTGGAAAAAAAAGACACAGAGTAAATGAAGTTACTATGTCTGAAGGCCCAGGAAGCTAACTAGTTATTTGATTTTTTGACAAATTTCCCCGAATTTGGTTCAGATCTGTGGTTGTAATATAGCTGGAGCTCTCTATCTTGTATCACTTTCCATTTAATATCAATTTATCTGTATGACCATACCTGTGAGTGACAATCAGAAACATGTGACAAAAAAAATCTAACTCAGCCTTACCTCAGAGTTTGACCAGCCCTATGCCATGGTTTTCGAGAACACACTCTGACATAATCTTTTTTGTTGACGTTCTCCAAGAACTTCACATACAATCGCTGGTAGCGCATTTTAGCATCACCAAAGTAACCCAGATACTGAGGGAAGAAACACGAAGAATAAGAATGACAAATAGCATTATACTATATGAAAAAAATCTAACTATCGCATCATGAAAGTCAATCAAATGGAATACTATTAAATGTCCAAAATTGCAATGAAAGTGAACTGTCTGAATTCTGAGATGGAAGAAAACACTTATAGATTTCACTCTTGAAGAAGTGCCGAGTCATTTCATCAATATTTTTTCTCTACTATAAGAGCTGTTCTCAGATTGCAGACATCAATCAGATTAGATCCATTAATTGGTTAAAAATGATCAGTTTGGTTGGTTTCAAGTACAACAACAAGCAACTGTGTTGCCAGTCTGTCCTCTTCATTCTTCAGAGTGTTTTATGAAAATACTACAGCAGTGTGTGCCCTTGTTTTATATTTTTGCTGCTCTCCAGGTTTTTTTCATTACAGGTGTAAGTGTTTCAGATTCAGGACAGTGCAAAACAAAGCTGCTGACAAGTGTTTCTGTATTGGTATTTATGTCTCACTGATAGAAATGATGGCAAAAAAACTACAATGAACTAGATCCAGCTGCTAAGGAGGATCCTTGTCTATGCATCATGTTATATATGAAAGACACAGAAATCACACAGCATAAAATGTTGTAAACAACACAAATAGTTTCGAATTTTGATATTTTATGGAATTATTCGGAATGCACCTTGCTGTTGAGCCAGCAGTTAGAGCTTTTTCCTTGCTTCTGTGTGTAGCATGTTACTAAGTGAAAGCAGGTTTAAGAAATTGATGTAGGTTCTGTCATAATTTTTGTATTAGACCTGTAAGCAAATGGAAATTGTCTGTCAAAGAAAACATAATAACTAGTCTGCAGCCAGAATGTGTACTCTAGGACGGGCTGAAAACAGGGAAGCAGGAAAAGTGCCATTTTAGCTGGAAGAGATATTACATAGACCTATAATATAATACCATTCATGTAACCGATTCTTCATCTTGATGAACACTGTAAATGTATAGATGCTGGTTTAGATGTGTAGATGGGGTTTTGTTGTTGTACATATGCATCTCAACCATTAGGCTACTGGAAATCTCTAATCTACATCATTAAGAAAGAGACAAAGAGGTTTGCAGAAGCAATTTTCTGCCCAATGTAATTTCGTACTGATTGAACTTGTGGGAGTCCTAATTTAAATGTATGTCTGCTGGAAAACTCACATTACTGGTTGCACAGAACTGCCTTTGACCATCTTTAATCTCTGGGCTGAATTTCTGGAGCAAGGCTTTCTGCACCCTCCAGATGGGTGGGGGCTCTCGGCCTGTCTGCAAGGCCATCTGGTGACAAACAAACACAGTGTATGTTGTTGATGGTAATATATCTATGCATCATACATACTTCTTGCAAGCAAGGGGTACTCACCTTTAGAGTCCCGATGTCCTCAGTTCGAACCACAAACTCATCTCGTTCACGAAAGATTCCCTCACCTCCACTTTCACTGTCCTCCTCTTCACTCTCACCGGCTATGGCAGCATCAGTCTGTTTCTTTGCCAGGTGGAGGGAGGTAAGACGCTGGGATGCTGGGGCCTCTTCTGGGGTTGGAGGTGATGGTGGTGGAGAGGACGATGAAGAAGGTGAGGAAGAGGAGGGTGAAGGCTGCCCAACTTCAGGTTCTTGGTCCTGATCAGAGGATGACGGGGGAGGTGTGGTGGACGGAGGAGGGATGGACTGGCCCAGGGGAAGGCTGGAGAGGGGTGAGGACGGCATGGCGGGAGGGGAAGTGGAGGGGGGTGGGGAGGTGCCTGCAGTTGGAGCCGGTTGGAGGGAGGATTGCTGCTGCTCAGAAATAGGATAAGTTATATTTGCCTCTTCCTCATCCTGCTGAATCTGCAGTGGGGAGGGTACGGAGAGACACAGGGGTGGGAGAGGTGATGGTGAAGAGTAGGTGGGTGGCGAGGGGGAGATGGATGGCGATGGAGATGGAAGCGTTGGAGCAAACACAGGTCCTGATGGAGAATCTGAAAAATAGGGTGGGAGGAACAAATGAGAAAGTTACCTTCTAACTGTTACAAGTTTTTAAAATAACAGGATATACCTTTGAGATCACATTTTCATTTTTTTTTGGTTTGTTGTGTTTTTGCATGCACAGGATTTCTGGACAGGACGAAAAACAATAGTCTTATATTTTGGAAACCTGATTTTGTGCAGGGCCCATCACATGCACGTGCACTGTGCATGTATCTAAATCTGCCAGTAATAGTCTCTAATGCAGCAACAACACAATCCACCCAGGAACAGTCAACTGATTGATTTTACATAAATAATATTGAAGCGAGGTCCACTCACTAGCTTTTTCATGGCCCCCATCAGTGAATAGGGTGGTTGGCTCAGTTGTTATGAAGTTGGTTCAGATGTCATCACATAACCCAAAAATGAAACTTAAAAGTAAAAAAGTTGCTTTCAACTCATCCTTGAATTTTGCACTGCCTGCTATTCCACTTGCATACAGGATGGATGAATGACAGATGTGTGATGTACATGGGACATAAAGCATCATAGCAGCAATGAGGAAGGGGCCAAAAATCATTCATCAATTCATCAATCATCAAGGGGTAACTGGGCATCCAGACAAAATCAGAGGTCACTGACATGACATGACATGACACCAAAGAACATCTTTAAACAGAGACAGAGGTTAACATCACCTCCCCCCTCCCCCAGCTCAGTTGCATAATGAAATGTGAACCAACTCCATGACAACTGAGTGACTCCATTTGCTGGTGAAGGCCATGAGATGCAGTTGAAAGCTCTGAAAAGCTAGACACTGGACTGTGAGTTACGATTATTTCAAGACTGTTACAATAACGTTCAAGAAATCTTTTTTTTTTTAGTAAAAGAAATATTGACTTTCGGCTAATAATCCTTGTTAAAGACAGTTTTAAGAAAGATAAGGTGGAAGACAGATGAGCAAACACATCCATTACCTTCAACATTAGGCACCTCCAAAATGTGCATTTCAGACATCCTTTCTTCTTCTTCCTCCTCCTGCTTTTCCATGGTCCCCTGATGTAGTTTCTGCGAATCTCTCATCATGTCCTCGTTATCTACAATCTTCCCTTCTCCCTCCTCCTCATTTTCTCCTACTTGCTCAGCCTCCCTCTCCTCTGCTTTTTCTACACTTGACTGTGGGGACACCAATTTTTGTTCTTCCTTGTCCTGTGTGTGATGTTGATTGTATGTGAGGGCCTCCTCTTTTCCATTCTCCATACTGGGGATAAGGGGAGGCATTACAGGGAGAGGGGGGCTGAGTGGTGGCTCCTGTGGAGTAGGCGGGGACAGGGTGGGTGGGACTTTGACCATGGCAGAAGCCATCGCAGCAGCCAATGAGTGTGGGGTGTCATAGAGGGCAGAGATTGCAGATGAGATGCTCTTCTGCAGGTCCTGATTCTTACTGACCGAGTCCTCCTCATCAGAGGAGAAGGAGGGCAGTGTCTCCAGGTTCCTCTTTAGCTCTTCATCAAGAGGCTTGCAGGGACTCGAGCAGCTGCTGAGAGCCAGGCCCGGCCCCTCACCCTGCCCTTCTTCACTGAATGTTCCTGTAGTCTGCTGTGGGGGAGTTGATGGTAGAAGAGGAGGAGGCGGGGATAAGGGCCTGATCCCTCCTTTCATAGAGGAACAGGGATTTAGAGCTTCCTGCGCACCTCCATCATGTCCAAGCTCGAGGCCTGACTGTTTTTTGCCTGTCTTCAGGAAGTCCAAAAAAGAGGCCATGAAGCCAGGCTTAAAGTCGAAAACCTTCTCATCAGCCTGCAAAAGAGCAGAATCTTGTCACTGATGCTTTATGAGGTTGTCTCTTTTTTTCCACTGTATTGCATAGTTTCTCAGTTAGCTGACATGACATTACAAAAAACAGCTTCAACTACAAATTGTCTTTCTGACTCAACAAGACTTGTAGGTTTTTAAAGTAGCATTAATTGAATTTCTTTACCACCAGGTGGCAGCAGACAAGCAGATATCTTTATATGCTTGAAAAGTTATGATTATGGTGAACATGTTTGCAAACAGTTGCCAATTTAGAAATCCAGCAGACACAAAGCATGAATGAATGCATCCAATATCTAATATTACCTCTTCTTTCCCCTCTGGTCTGGTCTCCACCAACTCCAGAGGAAAAATATATGGCTGTATAGCTATCACCATCAGTTAATCTGACTTACTTCTAAAATAATTGACTAGTCAATTGGTATATAAAATGTCAGAAAATAGTGAAAAATTCCACCATGACATCATCTAATGTCTTGTTATGTCAAACCAACAGTCCAAAACTTAAAGATATTCAATTTACCATCATGTAAGAAAAGCTATGACTAGGAACCATTTGACATTTTTACATGATTTTATGAATTTACCTTACATCTGCTATATTGTTTATCCTTATATTTTACTCAGTAATATGTTTTTCTCCAAAGAACATTGATAATTTTACTTTATTTGTGTAAATCCAATCCAATATATGTATGATATGATGGAAATACATAAATAGGATTGAAATATTAAAAAATTATCTTAGAATAAAAAAAAAAGACATGGATGGAAGATTCAGAAAATTCAGTTGTTGCTAGATGTACATTAGTGAATTTAAGGACAAATTAGTACCACAAGTGAAGGCAGTGAAGATGCATGAAGTGTGATTGGAAACAATAATTGTAACAGCTTTATTCTTCTCTGTACCACCATGGAATAAATACACTAGTATTAGTATTAGTATTCGAGTAGTAGTATTCTTGTATTCGTGTTAGTTAATGTAGGATGTTGCACAACAGATATATTTCTATGCAGACAGTAGCTATTTATTGTGGCATAATATACATAGTTTACATATTTACATTTACATATTTCATATTGTTTATTATTCATCGTTGATTTATATCGTCTTTTTACTCTTTTGTTTTATTACTGTTCTACAACGGGAGCAACTGCAACTGACGCAATTTCCAAAACTTGGTGTGCTCACCTCCACTCTTAACCCCTGCCTCTCTTAAATTTAAAAACATCTTTGATCTTAAATTTGTGAGTGGGAATAAAAGTGAAAGATTTTTACTTTTACTCCCTTTAAACAGTCCAATAAATACAGGGCCCAGACACTTGCCTGTAGGTAATGAAACTTAACAGACAGCAGGTGGCAGCAAGGTTCCTGCACTAAAAGATGTAGTAACCGTGGCAACAGCTGCCCTGGTAACAGCCATCTATCCTCCTCTCTCTTTTGTCAGTCGGAAAGAGCTGGCTGTCAGTCAACTATAACCTCTTTTTCTCCAAATCTCAAATCACAAAAAAATGACTGAAAATGAAAGTACTGTGTTTTGTTTCACCGGACACTGCAACACCATATAAGTTCTCAGATTTAGTTTTAACAAATACCAAGGCAAAATACTACCTTTTTACACAGGTATTAGCAGGTAAGTACTTATAGGTGCTATAGGTGTTCTACACCTATAGCACCTATAAGTAGATAATGTGTTGCTCTCTCTACCAGAGGACTGAGTTGGAATAGATGAGGTATGAATTATATATGAGGCTCCTGGCTCTGCTCATTTTGGTAGACTGTGAAGGAACTTACTGAACTGGAGAGTTTCTGTATCGTAGCCCAGGCTTCAGGATTCAGTGGATCGTCAGTTTCTTTCTTCCATGCCATCTGCGTTAACATTAAAGTAAACAGCTTTCAAAAATCTATTTAGCAAATTCTTTAAAGATTGTTAGAAAGCTAGCTCTGTCTTGTCAGTAACAATATTATGCCATCTCTTTCAAGATGCTCACTGATGAGCATCTTTGCTGTGGGGGTCACACAACCGAGGTTCTCCCCCACATTCTACATACACACTATAGATTACAATGTCATCCCTGAACATCATAGTCCACGGAGACTCCAGCCTTATCTCGTCCGCCTACCTGTCCATCACCATAGCAAACAACAAAGGGTTCAGAGCCAATCCTTGATCCCCTTCAACCCATCCATCACTCCTACCACACACCTCACCACTGTCACTCTGCCCGCATACATATCCTGCACCACTCTTACACACTTCTCTGCTATTCCTTACTGATACGATGGATTACTTAACAACAACTTAAAAAAAGGATCAATGCCTCTTTTACATCAACACCAGGTGGCAGTTTCTGCACTCCAAAAATATCTTTTTTGAATAAGATGAGAAAACTCTCAGCTTTAGTCATACATTGCAGAGTGTCAGTCCAATCAAATGCAGGGTAAAGTCTGTACTGAATTCATGTGAGGTAGTCATTATCCTTTCAAACCTTTAAAATGTAGAATTGGCACTAACGTGATTCCAAATAAAAAAAAGTTCATCATTTGTCACAAAAAATAAATAAATAAAAACAATAATAATTACTAGCCTGTGTGTTGAATCAGCTGGGATAAAATTTGAAGCTTCTCCTGTGTGCTCTTTACCTCTCCAGCTTTCTGCTGATGCTTCATCATCTTGTCTTGAGTCTGGTTTAACTCATTTCTGCTGATATCCATGGTGGTGCTGGGTCCAGGACTCAGGCCCAGAGATGGTGCTGACCCCATTGATCCATCAGAAAGACCTGGCTCGGTACTGGACAGTGAGTCTGTCCTCAACAAGGATTCTGATGGAAGCATGGGAATGGGCAGTTTGATCTGAGAAACAAGCAAGGTGGATGGATTACGACATTTGGCAGGACTTTTCAGCATAAAGTATGTAACTTCTTTGGTTGGAATTATTGTATCTCATCTACCTAGGATATCTCGAACATAAGCCATTGATGCTGATTGTGTTAAACCCCTCAGGGGCTGGTTTCACAATGATACAACCCTATTCTAAAAAAGTTGGGACGCTGTACAATTTGCTCATCCCTTTTGACATATAAACAGTACAAAAAGAATTTATTTAATGTTTTACCCCATAAACTTCATTGATTTTTGTAATAAATGCTTTGTGTGACTTTGATGGCGGCGACATACTTCAAACAAGTTGGGACAGGGGCAACAAAAGACTGGAAACGCTGTGGAATGCTCAAAAGACATCTGTTTGGAACAGGTTCATTGGTAACAGGTGATAGTATCATGATTGGGTATGAAAGGGGCATCCTCGAAAGGCTCAGTCGTTCACAAGCAAGGATGGTAATAATAAAGTTTTATCTTATTTTATCTTATTAGTACATGGGCTCAGGAACACTTAGTAAAACATTTGTAAATGATTGTAGTCTGTTCTTATTTGTTTCACACAGCGTCCCAACTTTTTGGAATCGAGGTTGTATTTGATACTACTCTATAATGCTAAGCATGACTATTTTTGTTAAGTTTTGCTCTTAGACTACAAAATCTAATTTGTGGTCAGGCCAGAACTGGAAAAGGGAAATTTATCACACACTGTAGTGACAAGCAAGCACATAAAGAAGTAATGTCGGCAGACATGTAAGAATAAGCAGCAGGAGTTACCACACACACACACATACACGCGCGTATGCACGCAACATTTTATCAACACTATGAAGCTAAGACAGACAACACCAACAGCAGTAACACTAAACTACCTGTTATTGCAGATAAAGGTTCATCTACACTACAGCATATATCTGGTGAAAGATTTACCTTAGCTTGTGAAGGCCATTCAGAATAAGATGAACTGTAATTTGTACATACAGTAGGTCTTTAAAATACTGATATCAGTTTTGGCACAGTTAGCTGTCATGCACCCAAGTACAAGTGATAATTTTTCAAATATATTTAGGTTTAGCTTTCAGCTTTTGTTACCATTTAAGTAACAACATGAATATATAATTGAATAGTTAAAAACTAAAACTTAAGCAATAACATTGAAAAAACTAAAAGTTATGTTCACTAGATAACATACACATACACACACTACATACTGTATACAATACAACATATGTAATTTGGCCATTCTTTTTACATTTCTGAGTGTCATAAGTGGTGAGTTAATTCATCAGAGAACTAGAAACTGGAGCTAGGGCTATTTTTACCCCATTCAGACTTTCGAGGAGTGACTCTATGATTCTTGGTGAGTTTAGACCCAGATTATCTCTTCTTTTGGCCACTATTACCTTGATAGGTCTGATTGGATCTTGCTGGGATGGTTGTTGTTGGTGGTGGTGTTGGTGGTGATGATGATGCTGTTGATGTTGCTGCTGTTGATGATGCTGTTGGTGGTGAGGACAGGAATCATGCTGCTGCTGATGATGTAGGTGATGCTGTTGCTGTTGTTGTGGTGCTTGGTGGTGGTCTGCCTGCTGTCTGTGATGTTGGTGTGGATGCTGTTGGAGATGCTGTTCTTGGTTGAATTGTTGCTGTTGATGCTGCTGTTGATGATGATATGGGAGGCTTTGGGATTTGTTCAAATCTTGATGCATTTCCACAAGGCCTTCCTCCCTCCTGCCTCGGCCTCGACCCCGCCCACGACCCCTCCTACTTTCTCCAGCCACTGATCCCATCAGCCCCCTACAGTAAGGAGGCTCTGGAAGAGGACGTATGCGTGGTCTTCCTCGTGGACGAGGAGGGCCTTCACGTTTTGGTTTAGTTGGTTTCCTGCCTCTTTTCTTCGGGCCATCGTGGGGGGGGTGTTGTGGCTGTTGTCCAAGGGAAGAATAGCTGGAGGGGTGGCAGAAGTCCATATCACCCATCAGTGGACTGAGCCCACTTACTCCTGATACCCCACCAGCTTTCCTACAACTAGACACCAAGTCAGGCAGCAGGTCAGGAAGTCGGCGATTGTTGAGGCGAATATCAGCTGGCACATCAGCTTTATCCTCATCATCCTCAAATTCATACTCCTGCGCGTAGTTTTTCTTTGTTTGAGGTTGTGGCTCACGCCGCTGTTTGAGCAAGTGAAATGAGCTGGTCTTCAGCAGTTTCTTGGGTCGAGAGGAACAGAAGATAGGTGAGGACAAACCCGTAGTGCTTGAACTTCCACCCACTCCCACAGCTCCCATTATCTTGTTGACTGAGCCATCCCCTTGAACTGCTGAACTCAATCCTAAAGTGGGAGTTTGGGATTGGATGAGGCCAAGCTGGTCAGTATTCACAGTGGAGGGAAGCTCGTGGGTCTTCATAGAGTCAAGGTCTAAGTGCAGATTACCATTACCTGTTCCTGGAAGGCTATGGCAGTACTGTCCATAGCCCTGATCACTGTGATGGGCAACCATATCATAGCCCTCACCGGCTCCTCTTGATTTTAATGCCTCCATACCCTCTTGCCCTTGTCCGTGACCCTGGGTGAGGCTTTCTTGAGCCTGTCCTGACGCAGAATCCCCAGCACAGCTTGACTTGTAATCAGTTGAACAAAACATGTCCTCCATCTCAGGAAAGAAAGAGCGGTCTTCATCATGTAAAAGAGAGTCTGGAAAGCAGATGGATGTTAGAGGCGCAAACCGCTGGGGTTGCTGAGCTTGATTTTGTCCTACTTTACCCACTGGGCTCACTGTGTCAAACTGGTGCTGTTTGAGCTGGTCTAACTGGGAGTGTGACAGCTGGGTTTCAGGCTCTCTTTGTTGGGGCTGTTGCTGTTGTTGGGGAGTTCCCATATTTGCTGCCATCTGGTGGGAGTGTGGGTGAGCTAACTGAGAGTGTGACAGTTGATGGTGAGTGTGTGGTTGCTGTTGGTGGTGGGCATGGGCCTGGGGCTGGTTGAGGTGGTGCAGGTGTGATGGGGTGGACAAGCCCAAATCTGGTTCAGAGAGGAAGTCGTGGAGACCTGAGGCTGTTTGTTGGGAATGGTGGTGGGGCGTAAGTCTGTGCTGCTGTCTATGTCTGTCTCCACCACCTCCCTCCCCTCCTGTAACAGCCACCCCAACCCCAGTTCTGTCCAGAGCTCCTCCACTGTCTCTGTTGTTTGTTCGAGAAAGAGATTGCTCTAGCATGTCTAGTGGAGATACTGAGTTCTGACTTGCTCGGGTTTGATCTCTTGGCTGACCTCCAAGGCTGTAGTGGGTATCTATGCCCTGCGTTTGAAGCTGGAGTTGCAACTGTGAGGACTGGTTCTGTGGGTGGGATTCCACCCCGGCAGGACCTGCTCCTCCAGCTGAACCCATCATGGCCTGCTGGTTCAAAGGATGCTGTTGTTGCTGCTGCTGTTGCTGTGATGGGGCTTGCTGGCCATCCATCTTGGTGCGGGTGGTATGTGAAAGGACAGACTGCAGCATGTGAGTTTGCTGAGGAGGGTCTGGTGGCGAATCCATCAGAGAGAGGGGGACTGTTTGTCGAGCCTGCTGCACATCTGGTGTGTTACACAAGTAGGCATTGTCATTTGCATCAGAAGGCTTCTTCAGCTCCATGTGAGGGTGACTGTGTGAGTGGGAATGGGGTTGGCTATGCTGAGAATGTTGAGGGTGCTGTGTGTGTTGAGTGTGCCGAGAGTGCTGAGAGTGTTGCTGAGAGTGTGAGGACACATGTGAGGTGTGATGGGAATGTTGGGAGTGTGGATGTTGTGTGTAGTGGTCCCCTCTTCCATAATGTACCACAGAGCCCAGGGAATCATGCTGTTGTTGGTGGGAGTGGGTAGTATGGGAGTGGGGAAAAGAGTCAGTGATCCCTCCAACCCCTCCAGCAGTGGACTTTGATATGGTCAACTCTGACTTGGTCTGCTGCTGTTTCTTCTGTGATATGTCCAACTGACTGTTTAAGCCAGTTGCTGTGTCACCAATTGCCGTTCCAGCATCTGAACTGCTGGTGGTGCTATTGGTACGAATGACACTCTGAAGGTGATAGCGCTCTTCTGAGATCTTGTTAATTTCATAGGTCAGTCCCTTACCTTCCCCATCCCTGGCCTGTGGCAGTGATTGGGGTAGTTGCTGAGGAGGTGGGTGATGTTGTGATGGATGGGCAGTTGAGCTCTGGGCATGTAGCAAGTGGTGGATGAGGAAATCATCATCATCCTCTTCCTCATCTTGGGATCGCTCTACTCCAAGCATGTTGGTCTCTGTTTTTAGCTTGGGTGGTGTTGAGTGGTATTGACTCTGTGCTTGCTGTGCATCAGGGAAACCTTGTGGTGAGGACATATAAGCAGGAGAGAGGATAGAGGACAAGTATTTGGTTGCCCCTGAGCCTCCAGGGGAATGTGTAGGTCGAGCAGAAGCAGGAGAATGCAATCCAGGGTGACTGATAGTAGAATTGATAGAGGGTGATGGACTAGACTCAGGCATGTGGTAAGAGTTGCTACCTCCATTACCAACTGCAGCAGCCCCACTCCCTGATCCTGCAGATCCAACTCCAAGCACAGCAGCTCCTGATATGGGTACACTTCCTGTTGATCCTCCAGCACCCCCATACCCTATGGAAGGACTGCCTGCTCTTCTGAGAGCAGCTGAGCCAAAGCTTGAGTCCCCAAAGACTATCTCTGCAGAAAATGAGCGCCCCCCTGAGCCTATACCAGTAAAGGCCTTCCCTCCAGTGCTCCCTGCTCCAGAGTTCAGGTCCTGGGCATGAGGTGAGTTGAAGCCTCCATAAGACTGGGCCATGTGTGTAGGTGGAGGCTGACTGGGAGAACAGGACTGAGTATGATGCTGGGGAGGAGTCTGGTCTGGTAGGCCTGTGTTAGATTTGGCCACAGATGGAGAGCCATAGGTGGAGAGACATTGTTTGGGTGCTGGCTGTTGAACAAGGGTGGATGACACCACTGGTAGAGGAGGTGGTGCCGGTGCTGACTGAGGTGGGGGCTGCTGACGAGAGGGAGCAGACAAGGAGCCAGTGCTTGTAGAGCTAGAAGAGGATGAAGAGGAGGCTGATGGTGGAGTGTGTGGGGTACGGGAAGATGATGATGCTGAGCCAGAGGAGGAATAGCCACTGCTGGAGCTGGAACTCTTGGCTCCTTTAGTGCCAGATGAAGAAGAGGTGGAGGGAGGTTGGATGATTGGTCGATATGTTTTGGACTCCATCCGTGGTGAGGGCTTGGGGTCAGAGGATGGGCTCTGCTCCCCCAGGGGACTGCAGGACACTCCGGAATGCCGGTGGTGGCTTGCTACCTGTTGGTAGCCCGATGACCCACCACAGCTGACATACTGCTGCAGAGGGAGTGTTGTGGACCGTGCTGGAGACGAACGTTGGTAATGCTTAATCACGCTGTCCTGACGGGAAACTGCTCTCTCTGGAGGAGGCTGGGGCGGCGGGGCCAGAGGGGCTGCCGTGGGTCGAAGGGCTGGTGTGGAAGAGAACATGGAGGCATTATAGAGCTGAGAGGACTGGTTATGGAGCTGGGAGGACAACAGATTGAACTGGGGAGGGGGCAGGTGGCAACTGGAGGATGTGGAAGGGACTTGGGTCTGAGGAGGGGCCGGGGGCTCCTGGGAGCTTCGGTAGGTGGCACTCTGGGAAGACAGCAAGCGATCAAAGCCTAAACTGGATTGAGAGGGTGTTTTGATGTGCAGCAGGGGGTCATGGGGGGATAGTAAACCATTAGACGTTGGGCTAAATGTGGGCGTGTCCTGCAGGGATAGTGAGGGAGTGAAAGATCGTCCAGAGAAGGAGCCAGGATGCTGGTATGCAGAAAGGGCTGAGGAGGAGGGAAAGGAGGTGGAACCTGGAAGTGCCCCTGAAATAAAAAGCTCCGCTGGGGCCGGGGTATGCATTGCTACAAGACAAAACATTACATGGACAGTGTTGGTTAATGCAAGTCACTATTAAATTCAACAAATTTTCAGTTTGAAACTAAAACTTTTTAGACAGTTTTACAAATAAAATAAATGCAAATTATTTTGTAATTTATTACTTAGAAATTAGAGTACTTCAATCGAATCAAGATCTAACAAATTCGTTTTGTTTGTTTTTTTTCAGGTGTAGCATTCCCCTAACAGGCTGACACTCACCAGTCTGCCAAGAGGGAGTGCGAAACTGAGAGAGAAGGGAGGAAGCAGAGGGTGGGGGCTGTGGACCTCGGGACTCCAGAGCTGAAATCAGATTCATGACGGAGGGATCAGGACCGGATGGGCTTGCATGGTGGAGGCTGGCATCGAACAGCCCTGACAGGCCTGGCAACAAACCACAACCCTCGCTTTGAATTCATACAAATCACATCAAAGATTTTATCATGCCATAACATTTTTCTTTCAAACTTTTCTTTCAATTTTTACTGTACTACTTTTATATTGGCATATGCTGCCATAGGATTAGGCTGCCGAGGGACTTCCAATGACACCCAAAACTCTGTTCTTCTCTCCCTCTCTATCTGTATGAGTTCCTGTCCTACCAAGGCATGTTACTGACTTGATTCTTCCCCGGAGTCTTTGTGTTTTCTCGTCTCGCAGGTCCGAATGGAGAGCGGCTGAGCCTGGACTGCTGAGTTCACCTGCCGGACATCCACTGCAACCTTCATTGTTATTGGCTATGCTACTTTGCTGCTTATTAGATCATTAGTGCCGTACTATGTTCATATACTATCTGCTATTAATATGTTAATATATCACAGAGACCCAACACATTGTTGGGTCTCTTAGATAAAGAGTTTGGTCTGTACCTGCTCTATATGTAAAGTGTCCTGAGAAAACTTCGGTTGTGATTTGGCGATGCATAAATAAAATAAAATTTAATTTAATTGAATATCACAGTCAGGAAGTCTAAGTAGTGTTTACTATTTACATCATTCTGTTGCAAAATAAAATTGAATACAGACCACAGAGATTTCACACACAAAATCAAACGCCCTGCTATGACTGTAAATTTGTGGTGCCATGCATTTACATGCTGCCTCTTGGCACCATGCAGACATAACATTATTTTCCTATCTGGACAGACTCTTCTCATTTGCTGAACTATTTTCATCATACAACACTGTATATGGCACAGTAGTTAAAGTGTGAGAAAAGTAATCTAGTGGTTGAGAGATTTGTTATTAATCACCCTACCCTCCATTTATATTCCACTGTAACTAACTGTTTGGCACATAGGGCCAAATTTGGGCAGCTGTGGCTCAGGAGGTTGGACGGTTGTCCATCTATCAGAGGGTCTGTGGTTCAATCCCTGGCTTCAGCAGTCTACAGGTCAAAGTATCCTTTGGCAAGGGGCTGAACCCTGTTGTGCCATCAGTGTGTGAGTGTGTTAATGCTCGTAATGAGCAGGTGGCCTAGCCACCATTGTGTGAATGGGTGAATGCAGGCTTGTGTTGTATAAGAGCTTTGAGTGGTCGTCAGACTAGTAAGGGCTGTATAAATACAGTCCATTTATCATTTACATGCTGCCACACCAACACTCTGCAGAAAAAGTAGCATTGATTGTCACATGAAAAAAGATCTTAATTCTCATTACCTAACAATTTGATAGTGACAAGCTTGCATATTGTTTATCAATATTATCATCTGCAAAAATATGTATGGTTAACCAATGTAATAGTGTGGTAGAATCATCATAACTAATCAGATAACACATGGGTAGATACTATCTTCTGCCAGTGAAAATTATCAATAAGAAGAGCCATGAGACATCTACAAGAATGTCTCAGTTGCTAGTTGCTATCTTGCTAAACAGTGATGTTCTTAGTAAGCTCTTTATCTCTACCCATACACAAATGATTTGTTTACTTGCATTCTTAGGTGGGGGATCCTTACCAACCTACAACATGCACAAATCCATCCGATCCTAATAAGCACAGGTAGGAGAAACAGTGGAATCAGCTGGTTTAAATTTTTTTCTGATTTCAATACCTTTTTCCTATGTCAGTCCACTTTATTGCACATACATTTTTTGTGGATTGGAATGTTATGATTTCTTTACCTTTTTTTAGTTTTATTCAGTTAATATCAATGGTTGGTCTTGATTAATATAATTTATATATATATATGCACACACACACACAAATATACACACACACGTCTGTATATATACATATACATATATGTATACACAGTGGTATACGTTATGTATACAGCTGCACATCTTTGTTACAGTGTCATATTAGATAATGTTTGCAAACTATTTAGGCGTTTGTGTCACCTGTTATTAAAACTGGATCTATTGCAACAACGTATCTGAACAACTGAGAAAGTGTAACACACACATACTAAAACTGTTACAGTTTAATGTACTGTACTGATGTGCTCAAAATTTGGCAACTTTTTTAAGCTTTGATATTCTTGCCTGGGTTTGGAACCTATCCTGAACTGCTGCATTGTAGTCTGATGGAACCTCACACTGTGTAAAATGACACTGAGTTGGCCAGTTGTTGTTCTTACGTTTTGTTCTTGGTTTCCATGAACTATATCCACTTAACCTTTTGAAGTGTCATAGGGGACTGACATTGGTCAAGAGGCAGGGTACACTTATAGACAAGCAGCCGTTCACTCTCACCCATAGGTAATAAAGAGTTGCCGACAGTGTTGTGTGTGGGAAGAGTTAAAAAACAAAACAAGCAAATACAAATCTCACACCCTGACTACAGATTTAAGTTAAGGATGTGCAGTAAATATCCTTAATTTAAAGTTGAAAGTTAGCAAATATCACTGTACAAATACTAAGTTGTACATAGAAAAACATACGTACAGTACTGAGTTCTATTTCTACAGATATACCATTCAGTGAATCCTTACCAAGTGTGCGTCCAGCAGCACCCCAGGCCCCGCCCTGTCTGGAACTTCCTGGGTGGTGGTTGGTTGCATAGCCCTGGAGGGGGTGTGGGGTGCCATAGGCCTGCCGGTGGAGCAGCTCTGAGTCTGGGTGAGATGACCTGGAGCTCCCATACACAAGGCTGAGGAACACATGATTATTAGGTTTGACTCCCCTTATTTACAACAAGTTTGCTGTTTCATACTGGATAGGTCAAACTGTTGGGCCTACAATTCAATATGTGCAAACAAACATGGATGGCTATTTTGAAGATCCCCTTCAGACATGTTTTATGATATACAAAAAATTCTGGTTTGAATAATAATTTGTGTCTGGTGTGGTTTTTCCACAAAAAAGTTCGATCAGCTCAGTAAAAATACATTGTTTTCTTCTTCCTCATTGAGAAATCCAGAATCTGTGAAAACACATTCTTTTTTCAAAGTTCAACTGCTGGACACAGGATGTCACCTACTGCACTTCAAAAGATCATTCTCTGTTACCTGGAGGTTTCAAGTTTCAATATTGCATTTATGTAAGCTGCATGCTGGATCACAACTGTCTCCAAAGTTGTGATGATATAAACTCCTGCTGGTATGTTCACATCTTAAACACAGATTTTAGGTGAGCACAGATAACCTTTCGTCCTTCAGCAGATGAAAGTGAAAACCTTCTAAGTGTGAAACTTGGCACATACATCATTCTGCAGTGAGGCTCAAACATCACAGTCAAGCACCTAAAGCAAAATACATTTTGACTAGAGTGAGTCTTTAGTAGATTAAGTGTCATATTGCCAGTTATAACCTTCACATGTCATGAGTTGTAAATACGAGAATCCTTTCTATCTCTGTCTTTCATCCCATATGACATAAACATGGAATAACTCACATCACATCATTCTGACCTGGAAAGGGTGTAGACAGAAGGAGGCAGCGTGGACAGACTAACCACTGCTGACAAGAACACAATCTCTCACCGTCTTCCCACCCATGAATGTTGTCAATTGCACTAAAAGCTGCCCTGGAAACACAATCACTGAGAATCTATTAGAATAACTACCTGTTTGTAGTGGTGTTAAGCGGTTCTCCACTTGCACCACCCAGGGGGCCTAGCCACTGTACTGTACTGTACTGTACCACTGTGTTTTTTTTTGGATGAAAGCTAGCATGATTAAAAATGAAGAAACAGGCTACACTAACAAGCTTTTTTTGGTTTTTTATTTTTTTATTTTTTTTAATTGGGGCAGCTGAAAAGAGACCCACTGAAGATGAGGATAGTGAAAATGGCAAAAAGAAAAATAACAGCCTTAAACCAAAAATACAACAGCTACCTAAAATATGAATTCATCACTATTGGGGATGATAAGGCTCATTAGCCCTTGTGTGTGTTATGTGGCAAGCTACCAAATCTGTTTATGAAGCCGCAAGAATTATTTTGACAGTTGGAGACAACACATTCTGCTCTTAAGGACAAGCCAGTGGATTATTCATGAGGAGACAAACTGAACAAGACCATCAGAAGAAAGTGTCCACAGCCCTTGTTAAAGTTGCTGCCTTGAAGGATTCATACCTGGCGGCCAATTGTATCACAAAGGCGGTAAAGCCTTCGGATATCATAGAGGAGTTAATATTGTTCCATCAGCAAAGAACACACATGAGGAGAATAGCCAAAATGGCAGAAGATGGTATCTACCCATGTGTTATCTGATAGTTATGTTATGTTATCTGTTAGTTATGATGATTCTACAACAAGTATGTATTGGAATCGGTTTGCCAATTGTTAACTAGATGGACATGCTCTAAATCCAACGTTTCTTCATTTCACTTCATTTCTACTGTCTGATTCCAGCATGTTGGATAAATATGAAATGTATGAATATGAAAAACGATCCTTGGTTTTTCTCTGTCTTCGGTTTTTCCAGTCGCAATAAAATGTTCCTATTTAGTATCATTTTCCTTAGCTAGGCTAAATTGCCTGTGCGTATATCTACTTTTTCCATATTTCTATGTAGGTTTCTAAAACTAGTATTTTTTGGTAAGCCTAAAATGAGACAAAAGAATGTTTTTATCGTACAATAATAGAATACATTTGTCCCTTCAAAATCATATGAATGTATGTATTTGTGTAGTGCTGTATTTTTCTTGTTTCATTTATGCAGAAATTAGCTATGTCACTTCTTTAACACCTTAAAGATCCAGTGTGTAGGTGGATCTATTGACACAAATTGAATATAATATAATCTGTATGTTTTCATCAGTGTATAATCTCCTGAAGCTAAGAATTGAGTTTTTATTATCTTATAATGAGGCCTCAATATTGACAGAGGGAGCGGGTCCTCCACGAAGCCCACAGCCATATTCCGATAGTAGCCCAGAATGGACAAACAGACAGGGTGAGTGGAAGGGTATTCAGTTAGTTTCAATCTGCAACATCACCGATAGATGCCACTTAATCCTACAAAGCGGTCTTTTAAGGAATCACATGTAGAAGCTCTGTGATAGGCCCATATTTCCACCATGGGTCAAGTTTAATTTAGATCTTCAATTAACATTTTTGGTATGAGGACTTTTCAACTTGTTTTCTAACTTATCATATGATGTAAAAGGATTTTTTTAACTTGAGACAGTCACTAGTAATCTCTGAAGATTTAGCAGAAACGCAGACCATTCCACATAAAAAAGACCCCATCAATATCAACATGAGATCATATGCTTCTGTTTCATGAGGATCTGTTATTGGTTAAAGATTATGTGCTGATGCATTTGCTAAATGATTAAGACTGTTTGAAGTATGCAGTTTGTCAAAGCAATGAGTGCATTTCATATTTATCATCAGCACCTGTTAAAGGACCAATGTGTCTAGTGTTGAGGTTTCAGATTCTTTCAGATGTGAAAGGCCTTCTCTACAGCTAGGTTGAGTGGTAATTGAGGTGAGTTTGCCTCCTTCATTGACACACTATGGGTGGATCTCATTTCTCAAAATTGTCGTTTCCTCGCTCCTCGATCCTCGCTCGAACCGGAAGTACTTCTGGTCCGCCATATTGCCGGCCGTCCCAAAGCGAAAATTGCGGCTCTAAGGAGCGAGGAGCGATGAGGGCCCTCGGAGGAGCCATGAGCGAGGATACATCAGTGCATCCTACCCGGAAGTCTGTCAACTGAGCGGTATGAAGACTCCGCCCCCACAGCTGGCACGTTTGAATGAGGTGGAGGAGAAAGTGCGCTAGTGTTAGTATCCTGCAGTGAATGGCTGTAATTCAGATGAGCCTAACAACGCTACGTTCTCCAAAGAGCGATAATACAAGAACATGAGGATCCGTCATGTTTCAATCACGTAAGAGATGATGGAAAGTGAGCAGGGACGATAGGAACTTGCTCACTATTATCCTGCTTTGAACTATGCTCACTACTAAAGCATTCAATATAAAGTGACACAAAATAGTGATTAAAACATATTTATTGATTTAAAATGAGCCTACTCTCCTCTGTCACATCTCTCACTGCGCAGCGGCTCTGAAAGTAAAACACGTACGTTGCCTAGCAACCACCTCTCACTGTGCGCAGGCCGGCAGGCAGGAAAACTTATTTCTTTACAGATATTCAGAGAAATCATGTCAAATGTGGAGAAGTGACGGGATATCCCAGACCTGAGAGAGACGTCGCTGGAGACAGAGTTTGGTTTACCGCTGTTATTTCTACTGATTTATAAAAGTCCCGCAGCAGCTGATTCCTGCGTTCAGCGTCATACATTAAAACATCTGTCTCCAGTTTTGTCTCCACTCAGCAGTCTTTAATCTACAACCTGTTCTAACACTAACACATCGGCCTCTCGTCACTCGTTCTGCGTGTTATCTGAGTGAAATCATGTGTTTCATGGCATTGTCGGTTTGCCTTCACTGACAGATCTGAAATGTGTCTCATTGAACAGGACAGAAGACACAGCGAGGCTGATAAAGTTCAGGTCAGAAAATGACACCTGTTCACCTGGAAGAGGCGTCCAGCCAAGAATGAACTCATTAATTCTCATGTGTGTTAATAAAAGTGTTTCATATTTATTTGCTAGTGCTGGAGACTTTTTAACAATGTAAATATAAGTATAAAATGTAAATATATCGAGGGCGGGGGGTGGTGGGGTGTGAATATAACGGTAAATGCAGCAGATCCAGCTGTGTCGCCTCATCAGAAACAGACGTCGCTTCACGTGACGCTTCAGAGGAAAGGACGTCTCAATTCTCCTGAAACATATTTCCTCGTTTCTTCTCTCCTTGCGTGGTTTCCTTGCGTCCTCTCATGCATCCCCGGTGGGAGGGACTAAGACGCAAGGAAAAGATGCAAGTGAGGGAAACGAGGATGCAATTTTGAGAAATGAGAAGTACCCTGCGAATATCATGATAAAGCGTTATAGAAATGCAATGTATTATCATTATTACTACCAGTCTTTAGTTTGGCCATTCTGGGCTATTGTAGAAACATAAAGGGCTCATTCTAAGGTACAAAAACATGATGATATTTTTTCTGGTGATTATACACTAATGAAAACATAATTATGACTATTACATTCCATTTGTCCTTCAACTTGGCTTAATGTCACATCCTACTTATGAGAAATGAAGAGGGAAAACCCCCCCTCAAGCGACAGGAGAATAGTAAGGCTATCAATCAACTCATGGTTTTACCTCTGAATGTTTGTTTGTTTGTTGTTTTTGTTCCTTCATAGATCTTCCCATGGGTTGAGAGTGCACCAACCAGACATATTGCAGGACAGCATTGCAGGAAGTACAACATGCATACAATGAGCAAGACGCTGCAATGAGGAGAAAGCAGAGAAAGACAGGGCAGCAACTTGGTGGTCCTCATGAATTAGTGATAGATGACAGCAACTTCTGTCACAAATGGAAGGTTTTTGGTTTTGTCCAGTTTACTAATATCATTTTAATATTGTCCTTCGAAGTGTCCCAGAAAGCCTGGTGTGCAATTATCATTTTGTCTTTCTCAAATATCTTTAAATGGGTCAACCACTCATTTAACTACTGGTTTAACTACCTCTATTGCAAGACATAAAAACTGAAAAACTTTAGTGATGACAGTATAGCTGGTGAATATGCATTTGTGCCAAGTTTTTCTGATTCTGACATGTTCTTTCAAAAAAAACTTGACTTTTAAAAGTATGGTGTAGGGGGCAATGTAGTTAACTTCTGGAGGAGGAGAAAGAGAAAGAAGGCAGCTAGCACACAGACATGTGAAGAAACACTATTGGTGCCATCTGCTTCATGCGTGCTTGCTGCTGCTGGGTACACCTATGTCACTGTGAACCACAGGAGGAGCATTATTGATCTTAACAGTGGAGGAAATACACAGAAAATAGAGAGGGGAATTTACAAAAATCAAATATGGCCAATGAGAGGAAATAGGAATGAGTCTCTTTTGGCATTCATTGAACCGGCATGTTTGCTCGGCAGTGGGAACAAGTATGGTCCATAAGGATGTTTACTGAAGGACATACAGTTGAAATCAGAAATTTACACACACCCCAGCCAAATGCATGTAAAGTCGATTTTTCACAATCCCTGGTATTAAACTGTAGTAAACATTCACTGTTTTAGGTGCGTTAGGATCAGTAGTAATAGTAGGGAGGATGATTTATTTCAGCTTGCCTTCATCACATTTCCAGTAGGTCAGATTTTTATGTACCCTATAGTATTTAGTCGCACTGCCTTTAAATTCTTTAACTTGGACCTTCACAAGCTTCTCACAAGAAGGTCCAGGAATTTGGGCTCATTCCTGATAGGTAGAGGTTCAGTTCCTCCTGTGGACATACAGAATAATTATGTGAACTGATGGTAATAGATGGTAGTTATGATGCCGAAGAGATTTTAGATCACGATGTCAAGTCTGAGGTAACATCAAACATCCTGTTTCTCTCTCTCCTGTTTCTCTGCCGCATCACAAGTCACAGCTGTATTGTTCTGTTTTTTTCAAGAAAAATCACAATTTCTCTTTAAGATTATTTTTATATATTCCATATCTACTGTACTGTTAAAACCACTACTGTGTATATAATTGATACTATGACATTTCTCTGATACAGGTTTGTACTTGTTGCTGATTCTGACACATATCTGGAGCTTCTCTTTATTTAGCTTTATGTAATTATTTGATAATTCAAATGTTTTTGGTAAACCTGTGCTATCTTGAATTACTGTATATGAATCTTAACAACTTGAGGTTTGGTTTGCACCACAACGGGTCGTCAAAGTTTTAACCTACTGTAGCAAACAATGTCTGTGCAGGTATAGTGATTAATATCAATGTTAAACAGAGACATTCCAGATTGGTTTTCATATAAACCTGGTTACTCTAAATAATAACATTGAACTGTTTGCCATTTCAAGTTTTCAATCTTGTGCGTAACGGTATGATGTCATTAGGTCAGCAAGTCTGAATGCTGCCATTATCAGGATACGATCATTTTTGCTAAAACATATTTAAAATGATACTGGCATTATCATGAACAATATGATATGGCACACCCTGACTATGTCCCCTGTTTTATAAGTGTCATTTTATTGTTTGTCAAGTATTTTCTTCAGTTGTGTCAAGTTTGTTGGTGTTGTCTCTTTGTTTTTGTTTGTTATCCACATGTCTCTATTCCATACATTTCTGTGCAAAGATATATATGAGAATGCAGAAATGTTTATTTACTAAATGATGGAATGTATTAATTGTATGGCACAAATAAAACTTAAATAATTATATATATATAAATATATGTGTGTGTGTGTGTGTGTGTGTGTGTGTGTGTGTGTGTGTGTGTGTGTGTGTGTGTGTGTTATTTATATATGAAAACAAGTTCAGCTACAACACATAATCCTTAACTGCTTATAGAGCCTGATGAACAGATGAACTTCATCTGTAAAAATTAAGACATCCCCAAAGCTTTAAATGAACCTTAGTTCTGAATTTATATATATACAGTAAGTATATACTAAAACAATGAATACTGATTGGTCAACCAACAGGAAAACTACCTTGACATTTCCGTTAATGGTTTAGTCCCAAGCACTTGTTGGTTACAAATTCTTCATACAAACTCTTAACTTTTTGCTTTTTTCTTATTGTTGTTAATTAAATGTCCCTATTTCATGGTGTTTGTTGGTCAGACATAACCAAATTAGAAATCATGACTTCAATCTGGACACTGTATAGTGGGAATTTGTTGTTATTGGCTGTTGTATACATTTTCTAAGTCAGTCAATCAATCAAGTTACTGATTATTTGCTTATGAAAAAGTGCTGTGGTGGCTTCAGCTGGTGACTGGCTAAGGTTGGACAAAGTGGCAGCATACCTGATATAAATATGCAAAAATACAGACACTTCAAAGGCCATCAACCGGACCCTTTAGTTTATTGCTATCTGAGCTGAGTGAAGCGATAGGCATGTCCTACTAAAAGCAAGAAAATATACATTTAAAAAGCATCAGATCTCACCTTCAACCGGGGAAGAATGAGACAATGAAATAATTCTTTGTCCATTTTGACAAATTTTCTGCTTGCATTATAAAGAAAAATACCATGCACAAAACTCAATCAGCATTTGTTCCAGAGATGGAACTCATGGAGTCTAACGGAGGACGGATGTGGTTGTCAAGGCGACCGTTAACGTGGAGCAATGCTAACAGGAGCTAGCTAACTTTAGCATGGCTCGAGGCCCCAATTCCTACACACTACAGTGACGTGCAAGGACACCCCCTTCATCTGTCATTTCTTAACAGTGGCAGCTGGGACACACTGAGCCAGACGGTCACACTTTGGGATTTTGCTAATATTCAAGACGGCGTCACCTGTCTGACTTGACAGTTAGACTGTTTGCTAACGTCTGTTGGACCCTCTAGCAGGTTGTGTTGCCATGTTTGATGGGGATACTAGTGAACTGGCTGCAGCTGCATGCTGCACAAATGCAGTCAGAGCAAGGTAACTAGAAATGTAGCTTGACTGGACTAAAAGCTACCCAGTGTTAATTCAGTAATATAATGTCAATCAGCGTTATGTTACAAACGTTAACTTCAATTAGCTGACGTTTAATTTAGTGACAGGCAGGGCACGTTTGTCATGTGACATTCTTGTACAGTACTGTTTACTGATAAGGGAGAATGTCACCTTTGATGTTAGAGCCCAACAACTTCATTCATAGCATCTGCAATATTTCACACATATCTGTGAATACATCAGTGAAGCTGCTGTTGCCATCATTAGCTACGGTAACAGTTTTCTTTTTGTTTGAAAGAAGGTATTGTAGTCCTAAACTTGGTAAATAGAACAGATTACTCTATTTCGCACATCATTTCAAAAGTTTTTTTTTTTTTATGAAATTCAGGGCTTGTTTCCCGTTGTTAGACAGTAGGCAGCAGCTCTACGCACCGCATTGCTTTGATTTGTAGGCTATAACCAATTAGCACTTCACCAGCCAACCTTGCCTGCCAACCTGAGAGAGCCCCTGTCATCGTTTTTGTTATGTCAAAAGCAAGACAAAGCTGAGGCGGAGACAATGCAGTGCTGGAACCTAGATGTGTTCTTTCATTTAAAAAAAAAATTACAGACTCGGCTTCCAGCAACCCATCCCCCTTCGCTTCTCCCCTCTGCTATGATTCCGTATCACTATTAACCTTCCATCGCATTCCATGCATTTTGGAGACAGCCCCCATACCCCTCCCCTCTCCCGAATGACAATACGGCTGGCTGTACCTGAGGCTGGTGGCCATGTAGCAGCACCATGCAGCCCGGCTGAATGCAGAGGCGCAGGCAGCGCTATGCCCATGGTATTGTTAGAGCCAGTTTAAGTACACTGGTGCATCCAGAATAGCATGTTGGTGCCCATGCTTTGCCCTGCAAAGCTTACCTTGCTTTGGCTGATCTGTCGTAACTCCATCCCGTCCCAGCCCCTAGATCTCCGAAGCCTGAAGCGGGATAATTCCTCTCCATGAAAGAAAGGGCTGGATGAAGATGGGCAGATAGCGAGGGGGAGGGGAGGGAGGAATGTCTTCTGTTCTCTGCGCTCGCTTCTGTTTATTTCTTCGCTTGACGAGCCTGTAGACTGGGAGGAATGGAGGGAGGAGAAGGAGCCAGAGAGGGAGAAGGGGAGGGGGTCACAGCAGCCAGGAGCACCTCCTCCCTCCTCTCCTCTCCCCCATATATTTCACTGTCTATTGTCTCCTGTGTTAAGCCGATGGGCCGTAGAACAGATGCCCCACGTTCCTTGGAAGCTTTAATAACCGAAGCAACATTCACACTGATCCAGCGCCGACAACTGCTCTCCTGCTGCTACCTCACTGTACAGTAAAGCTATTTTCGCTCGTTTTGTTCACAAGACGCCATTTTTAAGAGGAATGGCTGGGCTAGCGTTCATCCTCTCCTTCCCTCCCCTGCTCGTACACATACAGACACGCACACAATTTGTCACGCACAGCAGCGCCCAGTGGTGTATCATTGTGGAAGATAGTAAAACCTGAGTCTGGTGGGAGAGCTCAGCTCCTGTAGCCAGCAGTAGTTCTGTAATAGACTGCAGTGATAAATAACAAACACACAAGTTGCAGCATGCAGGCTAAAGAATTATGTGATGGCATGCTCGAGTCCAAGTGTATGCACATGTACTTGTGTCTACTGCCTTAAAAAGTTACAATAGATGAATAAAATGACTGGAGACTTGTAATTGTTATGTGATTTATTATATAAAACGTCTGTTTTCTTGAAGAATCAGTATTTTATATGAATATATAGTCTTCTGTTGCTCTGCACAAAAGCACCTGACAAACACTACACAGTTATTTGAATTATACCCACCCTCAGCTGTATCAACTTTAAAGCATCACATCTGTAGTGACAGACTATGTGCCAGCTGACATGCAGATCATACTGTCAATAGTGTCCATTCTGAGATTGTTCTTTAACTTAACTCATAAATACAGTAGATCAGAAAACATCTAGTTCACTCACTAAAAGTTCAATCAAACCAGTGCCCATCAACCATAATAAAGAGTCTGTCAGCCCTCTCATTCATTGTTTCCTGGATCAGCTGTCTCTGATGGCGCGCCCCTGTGGTCAAAGAGAGAACAGATCTTTGTGAGGTTTTCACAGCATGGTCCATGAGGGTCAAACAGTCTGTTTTGTTCCTAGAAAGAGTCTTGAAAAAGAGAGGGATGCAGCATGTTGTGAAATTAGCAGCTAATGTGTTTGGTTGGAATGCAACAAAAAGGCAGCAACCTAAGCGGCAACCTAACTTATAGTCACGGTACACTTTATTTTGCTGTATATACTCTTTTTTGTACAATACCTTTTATTACTACTGTTTGCTATTTTGCTATTTTATTATTATGTATCTATTTTTCTACTCCTCGCTATTTTGATATTTTATTATGTATAGTTTGTTCTTTATAGTCTTATTTCACAAATTTTCACTTATTTCACTGTGTGTAATGCTGCAGCTGCACTGCAATTTCCCAGCTTGGGATAAATAAATCTAATCTATCTATTTATCTATCTATCTATCTAATCTAATCTAACATCAAAAAAGGAGTCTATTTACGAACACCCTCAATTACACTTAAATCAAATACATAAATGGAATAGACAGTGTATCTGAAGATCCAGACAATAAAAAAGAAGCCTTAGAAAATAGAAATTTGGATGGAATAAGTACAATTTATCAACATGAGAAGTTCAGAAAAGTTCGTACAGCTGATTTGACTTAACTAGTACCTTATTTCATGTCATTAGATTTTGGTATCCCAAATGACCTAGACCCAACCCTTGTGAGGTCTTTGCCATTCATAAGTTTAAGTTGCACCATTTTGAAAGACTGTTTAACTGCTTCCGTACCATCCTTTTGTCAACCAGGTGACAAGATTTGTCGATTGTATGGCTGCATCCTTAACTTGGTGATTTGCAAGCTCATCCATCCCTTCAATGTTGGCCTAACTAGTATTCAAATCCAAATTGTTTTACAATTAGTAAGAAGGCCAAACTTAATTTCTGTTTATTTTCATCTGACTTAAACATGAAATGTAAACATTATATACATTTTGTTAGAAAAAAGCATGATTGCTTTTCATAAGCATCGATCATTTAAATGTTTTTAAAATTACAGGTTTTTGGAAGGATATGTTGTAACCGATCCACAAAAATAATTTGAAAGACAAGAAAAGTCTCCTGTGGTTAAGTGTTGTGGCAATGTGGTTTATTTGTTTTTTTAAATACATTTTGGGGTAGGGATGCAGGTATTTATCATAGTTATTTCAAGAATTTTCCACATAGTGAAGTGGTTAATTTCTAAAGTGCTGTTTAAGAATCAGTATTTTATTCTCAGTTTTTCAGTAGCTGTCTCTAGTCCTGATAGTCTGTGCTGTGTTTATGTTGACATACATGTCAAAATAAGTAGCATATGTTGTTTTGATGTTTTTTGTGCTTAGTTTAATGTTTGATGATGTAACATGGTGTGTAGATGATGGTGGAGACATGGAGTGCTGAGGTGTTAAATATCTAGGTGCTTCTCTGTAATTGAAATAAGCATTGTTGTGAAAAACAAAACCTGTCACAAAATGTGTTTCTTTGTAAGAAAATTGGTTCTAAAATGTGTATTTAAACATATGGTACTTTTTGCGATTTTTTTTTTCAGGTCTACACCTGTATCCTTCTTTTTGAAGATGTTTGGCTGGATCCATGGAAGATAAGGTGCATATGCATTCTGAAGCATCATCTCACCCTGAATATGGAGGTGGTGGGGCATCATGCTGCCCACTGCGGCACAGAACCTCACTGTAACTGGGTAGACCTGGGGCAATGATCGCTGCGAGGGGCACAGACTCTGGAGCTGGACGCCCATCTGCTGCCATTCGCACTGGAGTTCTAGAGCAGCACACAGTACAAGATACATAAAATGCACTAAAAAGACTTAGTTTAATTTCACACCCCAAGGTTAGCTAGATTCCAGAGTAAACTTACTGGGCTGACCTCCGTCCACCTTTGATCTTGGCTTTGTAGCAATAGATTCCCAGCACAGTTGCAATAACAGCAGACACTAGGACAGCCAGGATCCCTGCCACCAGCCCTGACACATCTACTCTGGGTGCATACGCTTAAAAGACAAACATCATTAACATCACATCATTTTTTCTTAAACAGTTCTCACACCAGTCAATCAGCTAGTCAGTCACTCATCACTACAACGATGACCTCAGTGTCTTCTGTTGTTCTAATTAGCTTTTGTCATCAGTGATGGTCCATACAGTGCTGAATATGACAACTGCTGAATAGTGAACTTTTAACTGTTTGCTGTTATTTGTGTACAGATATAAACTGTTTGCAGCAGAAGTAAACATACACACATTACAGTTTTTTCTATAGTAAGGAATGTATTTTGACTGCTATTTCACAGAGCATTTGATAATAAAGTACAGACTATTTTGAAAGATACATTCTATTGTAGCATTCTAAAGCATCCCCAAATGAGTTTACCTTCAACCAAGCAGATATGACAAATATCTTAGTAATACAGAAATAATGCTAATTATAATGTTAATTATAATAATATTTATTATTATTATTTATTGTTACACATGTATTTTTAATGTGAAAACACCACATTCTGCTGAATGAGCCTAACACCAAGGCCTGTAAACTACAGCAATGCATAATATTTATCTTTTAAAGCATTACCTTGGCTGTCGACATAGTTGGTCCAAAATAATTCCTTAAAGTGAAAACAAAAAGGATTTAATGAAGTAGCTTCATTAAGATAGAAGAACTGAAACTGAAACTGAAACAGCAGCTACCACAGAACATTTCAAGCGAATGCGGACATGCGTTAAGAGTCATTGTAAAGTATTTATTGTTCCAGTAAATAGATAATACAGTTTTTTTCCAGTCTAAGAGTGCAAATGCAACAATGCAGTGATTATGAAACTTAAAAGCATTCATTAAACTGTTTACGAATTCTAGTTGCCTTTCTCGTCACTGTTCACTCAACGATCACACAAAATTTAACAGAAATTTTCCCCATCTGTAAATTTAAAAACAACTGTAGCATTCTACATTCTAAATAAGTCCACAATAGAGAGACAGTCGTTACTAGCAGGATTACCGTCTGAGTGTCGTCCTCAAATACCTCTCTTGCCTCCTCATAGCTGCACTTCTCTTCCACACACTCCCTCTCCAGACTGTCAGCCACCACCAGCTCAAAGTCCCAGCTGTTATAGAGTAGTGAGCGGGACAGAAAGGATGTCGCTGACTGCTCATCCACCAACACTGGATCTCCTACAGAACACAGGCCATATACACTCATAGAGTACACACCGAGTGAACAATAATACAACTCCCATGTACATTACCCCAATACAAAAAATATTTTTCACTGTTTTGTTTTGGCTCGATACTTCAGCTGACAGATTCTCAAAGTTCTTTGCCTTCCAACTTTAACGCCTGCAATTTTCTGATCCTATGTGCAGAGCCAAACCAACAATGACCACACACACACACACACACACACACACACACACACACACACACACACACACAAACACACAACAAAGTAGTGGTAGTTTATTGTGACTCAGTCCCACATACAATGTCCTGCTTCCAGAAATACTCACAAGAGCACCAAATGTGTATTAATCCACTGCTGAAAATAGTCCTTAACAAATGCACAATATCCCCTGCTGGAGTAATGTTTGCTGTTACTGAGCCATTGTTTGGGATGGAGTGCAACAGCTCAAGAAAGAAGATCAGACAGGATTGAGGGATGAACTCACTTGTTGTTGGTGTGGATTTTTCATGTGATTTGTTTCATTGCATGATATTACATACAGTATATCACACAGAAGGTGAACATTTCGAGCCTTTAATTAGAAATGATTTGATACATTTATTTTACACAAATGAACCATGAATGAACTTAAAATAAAACAGTATTTATTTTGCTTTTTTTTCCTTACACCGATGAAACCTAAGAGTTCAAATATAATTGGTTTATTAAATACAATGTCACAATATGTAAGGTGCAAAGTTTGAATTATGAGATACAAAAGTCATGAAATGACTTTTTTCTTTGACCAACTCTGAGTGAGAAGAGGTGTGGTTTACCTGGAGTGTGTCTGTAGGTGACAGAGCAGTGGGCCAGCTGGAGCAGGGACAGCACGGTAATCCACACTGTTGTCAAGGCTGCCATTGAAGCAGAAAAAAAAAAAAAAAAAAAAAAACTACACGGAAAATAACAAGGATGGGCTTCTGTGGTAATTATTCCAACACTTCTGGCCAGATGTCTGAGTATGTAGAGGATGAGTTTGTAACACTCACCTGTCCAGCACTGTTGCCTGGTTACTTGGCTGCAGATTGCTTCGTCTGTCAAGGCTTTCCCAGAGAAAAACACTTATCTTCTAGATTTTTACAAACATGGAGGCAACAATGCTACTTAAAACTAAACGTCTGTCTGCTGACTTTTTCGCTGAAACTGTCAGGACACAGAGTGTTGTGCTGTTTTCTGAGAGCAATGTCACATCACAAACCAGTTGGACAGCATACCAGCTGAAGGGAGGATCCTCCACAAAACCTGTCTGTCTACCCGCCTGTCTCACTGTCTACCCACGACACTCTGGCTTTGCTTACTTGTCAGTTGTGAATGTGTGTGTGTGTGAGTGAGTGAGAGAGAGAGAGGGAGAGAGAGAGAGAGAGAGAGAGAGAGAGAGAGAGTCAACACTCAGCTGCCAGTTTATTGCTTACTGTACATTGCTAAAAGTAAAGCAGTGTAACAGAACTGTTTTCCGAGAGGTCTTGATTTATTTTAGAGGCTGGCGATGTAAGGCACAGAACTATGTGCTGCTCAGAGGATTTATTAGAAAATCCAATGAACAACCGACTGTATGGAATGAAACTTGAAAAAGGATAAAACTGAATATGTCGAATAGACAAACAACTCGTCATAGCATTTTCAATGGGTTTCCTATGTAACTCATGTGTTTATGTTTGTTTAATAGTGTTTTTGTCAAGTACTCTTTGAAAGATATTGTCCTGTCAGGCACTGTCAGTAGCTAGGCTGTGTCTTTTTGGGATATCGCAGGTGTATGTGAAATAAGAAGATTGTCAAGAGTCTGAGGAGAAGGACAGTATTTTGTTGTGTTTGCTTAAAAGGGAATTGTCAGAGAATGTATTTTGACTATGTGTGCTACAGGTTGAGGCCATATGAGAGAAGTCATCCTAGATGTTTCTGTTGCCAGGAATATGGAAATGTTGCAGCAGTTTGTAGAGGAATCAGAAGATGTGGGGGATGTGGAAAGCATAATAGTTACAGGGAGGAGCAAAGATAATGAAGAGCAAACAAAGTGTCAAAAAAAAATGTCTGAATTGAAGAGATAAAGAGATTAAGAGGAGATACATGTGAATAAGTTCAGAGCAGAAAAGAGTTTGTCATACACTGAAGCTGCTAAGAAAATGGGGAGACATGATGAAATGGTGGAAGTACAAAAGGAACCTAAGCAGAGGAGATGGATCTGAGCAGAACATCTGTATGGACAGAAACAGCATTTTGGCATTTGTTGCTATGGTGATAAACTGTGCTGCTGAAATACAGGGGACATGCCCCTCCCCCCACTCACTCAGCAGGAGCTACCCCCAGCCTCTCCATAACAGCAGATCAGGTGAGGAAGGAGCTAAAGAAGATGAAGGCAAGGAAGGCTACTGGCCCTGATGGCATCCGCGTATCACAGAGTATGCCTATCAAGTACATTTACATACAGCAGCAACACACACACACACACACACATACTGGCATGTAGCAGAGGGGGCTTTCCTGTAACAACTAAGATAAGATAAGATAAGATAAGATAAGATAAGATAAGATAAGATAAGATTACAGTTATTAATCCCACTGTAAATTGTTACATGCAGCAAACAATTAAAGACAGACAGGAGATCAAAAGACTCAATAAAAAAATACACTGAATACAAAATAGAAAAATCAGCAATGTACTATCTGTACATTATATACAAGAGCATGAGAATACTGCTGCCACAAGAGTATAAAAATATATGTTGTATTCAGATAATCAGATAATAAATACAGTTTCAAGTAATGTAATAAATAGTTACTGAAAGGCCCTGGTGCAAAAAAATTGCATTAGATTTTTTGTCTATGGTGCAGTAGATTAAATATGTAAAAACTATTTTTTTTGTAGTTACAGATGAAAGACAACTATAACCAGTAATGAATAATAGACTAAATGATAACTTGAGGGTGTTTCATTGTAATTTCCTCTATGAATGTTTTTATATGAATCACTATATAGCAGGGGTGGGCAAACTTTTTGGCTCAGGGGCCACATTGACTTTAAAAATTTGACACATGGGCCGGGTCAGCACCAGATGCATACATATCAAACATAAACATAAAATAACATTACAGTATTACTCACATTACCTTTTAATGGGAACAGTGTTGTTGATCACCCGTTTTTGCCAGTGCATCAAAGTCCGGTGTCAGTTTTGTTGTGGCAATTCTCAGAACAGACCTGAGGTGTTCATCACTCAACTGGGATCGGTGGGGTGCTTTGTTGGTGTTCATCACACTAAAAGTCTGTTCACACACATACGTAGAGCCAGACAACACCAGCATCCTCGGTGCCATCTTTTGGATGTTTGGAAATTTGGCTGCACTTAATGAAGCATAAAACTCGTCCAGTTTAACAGAGTTGAACTTCTCCTTCAAGACAGTGTCACACTGGAGATCAATCAGTTCCAACTGCAACTCTTCTGGCACTGTTTCAGGATCTTGTGTGAAGGGACATGAAACCAGCTGAAGTGACTTGTCAATTTTTTCAAAGTCAGAGAACCGACGGCAGAATTCTCCATGTAGGTCATCCAGTGATTTTCTGTATTTTTTCACATGTCCAGGGGCCTGTTTCAGTGTCGCCAGTGTGGGGAAATGAGCGAATGACTTGTTTGACATTTGCTTTGAGAATAAGGTGAGCTTGGTTTTGAAGGCTCTGACGTTTGTGTACATTTCATGCACAAACTGGTCTTTCCCTTGCAGCTTCACGTTCAGCTTGTTCATGTATGTCAGAATGTCCACAGCAAAAGCTAAATCGCAAAGCCAATCTGTGTCACTCAGCTCAGGAAAATCGTCAGCTTTCTCAAGTAGCTCCAAAAATGAGATAATCTCTTTTGAGCTCCCACACTCGTTGACAAACTTTCCCCAGACTTAACCAGCGGACATTGGAGTGGTAAAGCAAGTCCTGGTGATCGGCATCAGTTTCTTCAAGAAACTTGATAAACTAAAGTTTTACAACTGGCTTCACTACGTGGTCGAGCTGCAGTACAGATTTACACAGTGCTTCTTGGTGGATGATGCAGTGTAAGAAAATTACCTCCTGCTCAGGGTTGTCCTCTTTCACTCGGTCCTGGATTCTTTTGAGCAATCCAAAGTTTTTTCCAGTCAGATTTGGCGATCCATCTGTGGTAACGTTGGCGAGTTTACTCCAGGGTAGCTTGTGCCTTTCCATGGCTGCCGCCACACTGTTGTACAAATCCTCTCCCCTGGTTTTTCCCTTCAGGGATTTCATGGCTAAAAACTCCTCTGTTATCTCAAAATTGTCATTAATCCCTCTGATAAAAATTAAAAGCTGAGCGGTGTCCTTTATGTCATTACTTTCGTCCAGTGCCAAAGAATATAATGTAAATGATTCTGCTTGTCTGTTTAGTTTGCTTGCTAAATCTTCATCAATTAGCTCAACACGGCGAGTCACTGATAAGCTTATTTTTTCAAATTTGTTCTTGCTCTCAGGACACAAAATAGCCGCAGTCTCTACCATACACTCTTTGAGAAACTCCCCTTCGAAGAAAGGCTTACTGGTCTTTGCTAATTTGAATGCCAGTAAATAACTTGCCTTCGTGCTTGATTCTTGGATGGCAGTTTGCCGCGTAAAGGTGTTTTGCTGAGCCTGCAAATTAGCTGCCAACCGCTGTGCAGTAGCTGTCCTTTCTAATGGTGACTGGTTGTTATAATTAGCATGCTTGGTGGAAAAGTGACAGCTGATGTTGTATTCTTTAAATCCACGACAGTTTCTTGACAAATAAGACATACAGCCTTTGACCGGACTTCAGTGAAAAAATATTTGGTTGTCCATTCCTTATTAAACACTCGGCACTCACTGTTGACTTTTCTTTTCTTTGGCCCACTCATTGCTGCAGATGGGTTCACAACAGTAGCAGAGTGAAAACAGAGGAGCACAGGCTCGGCAAAATCAAATCAATGCATCACTGTATGTAATGTGCCCCCTGGTGGAATGATCAGGTATTACTGGAAACGGTCAAATTAATGTCACAATTATGATATATGATTTGAGCAATTCTGTGCCAATCTTTGGCGGGCCGGATGAAAAAGGCAAACGGGCCGCATGTAGCCCGTGGGCCGCAGTTTGCCCACCCCTGCTATATAGCCACACTGAAGAGGCATGTTTTCAGTTTCCTGTAACACTACCAGTGTCTTCTCACGTATTTTCCAGTGGGTGCCTTGCTGCCGGTGCTCCATTGTTTTTCCCTGCATTCAGCTGTTCCAGCTCCCAAGCCAGCCAGTCTTCTGCTGCCACCACCTGTCCCTTTTTTGCCAACCTTTTTCATTAAAAACCCTTGAACTCTGTACTTGTGTCCACCTCTGCCTCAGTGGGTCCAGAACCAACTCATTCATAACATTCGGGAGGGTAACAACAGGTGGGAAGTGGGTAAGGTGGAGTTTGGTTGGGTGGTTTAAATGTATTCACTTAAGTAACATATATATTGGTATTTATTAAGTCTATGTGTGTGTGTAAATAATTATTATAACCGACTGGTTATGACTATATTTTTGGTAATAGGGTTCTATGGGTAGGTTGTGAGCATTGTATTGTATGTGTAAGCAACACCCCCTGCATGACCTGCATGATCACATCTGATCTCTCCTGGTCCATGAACACCTCCTGTCTGGGAAGGCACAACAAAGGCTCTTCTTCCTCAGGAAACTGAAACGAGCTGGACTCTCCTCTCGGTTGCTCGTCAACTTCTACAGGGCCACAACTGAAAGCATCCTCTGCCTTAGTGTGACGGTGTGGTATGGCAGCACGACACAGGAGAGGAAACAACTGGCACGGGTGGTTAAAACTGCACAGGGCATCGTGGGCTGCCCCCTTCCTGACTCTATATAAGGAAGAGGGCAAGATCCATCGCCACGAACCCCAGCCATCCGGGCCACAGACTGTTTGTACCTCTTCCATCGGGAAAGCAGTACAGGAACATCCGCACCACTACCAACAGTACTTAACATTTAAGTACACACACGCCTCTAAATTGTCAGCTGCATTTCAGCATATACATTTTAGTATATTCTCAGCTGTTCTTGGTATATTTTAGTGCTTTAGCATATTTTTTTTTCTGATATATTTTTATTGCATTTACACATATTTTAACTGCATGTTTATTTTATTCTATTCTCTTTCCATCCATCCATCCATTTTCTTATGCTTATCCGGGGCCGGGTCGTGGGGCAGCAGTCTAAGCAGGGACTTCCTTCTCCCCAGACACTTCCTCCAACTCTTCCGGGGGGGGCCCCAAGACGCTCCCAGGCCAGCCGAGCGACATAGTCCCTCCAGTGTGTCCTGGGTCTTCCCCGGGGCCTCTTCCCGGTGGGGCATGCCCGGAACACCCTATTCTCTTTATTTTATTATCTTTCTTATCTTTGTTTCTAACACCAGGCTTGCAATGCAAATTTGGTTGACATGTCCATGGGGTTGGGTTCTGTTTGTTCAGTAGCTTCAAGGTGTGGTAGACTTGAATAAAAGGCTAGAAGTCCATGCACTGGGCCATTAAGTTATAAAAACACAGAAGTAAAACAAGGCAAAACTTAGATTTAAAAACAAAATAAATGACCCAGGCTCATAATTCCAGCAAATAAAAACAGTTCTAAAACGTAGTCCTCTCTTCGTAACAGATGACTTTAAAATCAGGAAAAAGCAAGGAGAGGTACTTAGCTGCCCGGAGAGGCGAAGCGTGCTTCACCTATTATTAGAAATTGTTCTGATTTTTTCATCTTGAAACTAAAATGTCAAAAGTCATTGCTCAATTGGCATGTTGAATTGTGGTGAATATGGTTGGCTATCCTTAAGTTAAGGATGTGGTGGTACAATGTACATTTTGAAGTATTTTTGCGGTGGTGGAAAAACATTAGTTTTGATTTGACATGTTGTGGGGACTGAAACAGGGGCTGAAGATGCTCACATCCTAAAACTAGAACCTCATTATCGTTATTGGGTTCTTGATTTCTAAGTTCTGCACTTACTTTGCAGCATGGTGTCATCTTTGTATCGAGAAACTGTTTTGTACTGTATCAACTAGAACCTGACAATGACAGACTGGCTCCATCTCTTACTTAAAAACAACAATCCCCCGATTTAGTGATAACTCAAAACAAGTAGGCAAATGAGTCTTACAGTGTCCCACAAAAAAAGAAACACACCCATGGGTGTAAAACTGGCAGACTCTATATGAACACTTATATTTTGAATTTAGCAGTGTTGTTGGCCTACACCATGCATCATTTCCTGCTCATACAAAATGGTACATTTATTTCTTGTATGCCAACTTCCAAAATGGTGCACTATCAACATACATCACACAGTATATACATTAGTGTATAGTCTCTGAACTGGAAGGCAGTGCTCATATGACTGACTCCAGCTAATCTGCCTTAATAGACTGGAAGTAAAATGTATCATCCCACTCATGAACCAATATCTGACACAACAAAATTCAAGTGATGAGAACTGAATATCACCTGAGGCCCTAACAAATCACTGAAAACTGTGTCAGTTTGACGGGTCATACAGGACACAACAGACAGAACTGTTTGGCTAAATGTTTTAATGTATAAAAGTAATTAGATTTTTATTTCAGTAAAAAACTGATTAAGTGAATTGCAGGTTGGAAGGCAGATGAATGAATTATTTTTAAAAGGAAAAAGAAGTTAAACCAAACTGTCTGAAGCATTACAAACGGGGGGTTAAAAATAAGTGTAAGTGTAAAGCACTGTTAGATTTTTTTTCCCATTTTTCTAATGCACCTTTTCTTTGTGGCATCATCTTAGTTAATTTTTCCCTGTAAATAAAAACAGCCAAGACAGTGCTTTAAGATATGAATTGGACTTTCACCTGCTACCAGTTCATTTCTACTGTGCTGTCTTTGTGGTCAGTACTGTTAACTTTTGTGAAAACATATCACTATACATTTTTCCTAATTTTGACACTGATGATGTCGATGTAAAAATGAAAAGAATGGAAAAAAAGACATAACTACCAGAATGCAGTCCACTTATAAACAAAACAAAGAGAATCCAGAGAGTGTTTGTGCCCAACGTTTTGCCCACTGGTCAGAAATGACCAGTTGAAATGTGCAAACACAGAAACAAGTTCTGCTGTCATGCCAGGTGGATGTTCATGTAACCTTACATTAAACACATTTCTCAGCTGTGCATGGCCAAGAACCAGTAGTTCCAATACTGGAATTGTTAGCATCTGGATAATGTACAATGTGATCAGGCCCTTGGTATTTATGGGTGTTTTCAATATTTTGTCTCACTCAGATGGAAAGATGGTACACATTGCACATTTTTGACACTTCCATTTTTGTACACTAAATACATACTATTTGAAATAAATTGTTCATGTGAGAACATAGTCAGCTGTGGTGGTGATGTCACTGCTGACTCCGTACCTGCAGGATAAAACATCCTTTCTAACAGTCATTTGGACATTTCTTCAAAATTTGATGATATAATGATATTTCTGTTTTTGGACACTAACTTTGCACAGTAACATCAGTATTACTCCTTGTCATTGGTACATTGGCCAGAGTACTGACCTCCTGTTTCTCCCCCAAATGAACATTGCTTCTACTGACACCTCTCTATTTAGATCCTCTCATTAAAAATAAAACATTACCTTGACTTAAACGTTGCTTTTGGCAAAAGTGCAAATAAAACCATTTGGAAAGAAAATTATGCATCTTATTTTTCGCTCTCTCTCACACACACACACACACACATGCACCCGCACAAACACAAGCACTAACACACACACACACACACACACACACACACACATTGTTGGACAAGCTGTAGATGGACAAGGCTTTGCTGTCCATAGTAACAGTACTTAGAGGAGGACACAGGGACAGCCACCACTCTTCTGCTTCCCTATGTGATGAGCAGGAAGAGGAGGACTCTCCATCTCTTGAAACTTTCTGTGGATGAAGAAGATTGGAAACAGGAGGAGAATGAATCATTACATTTTTTGCAGTGTTATTTCATTCACTGTTGATATCCCAAATATTCATTAATCCAGGTTTAAAAAAGGTTTGAAAGATCTGAAGAGAAAACTGGAATTGATTGTGGAAGTTCTCACTGCTTACAAGGTGATGCTACACTCAAACTCTAGGTGTTTTCAGAGGTAGTAGTAACAGCCATTCTACTAGTGCGTCTGTGTCCACAACCAAGACTCTCAAAATGTAGGACAGTGGAGAATGATTGTCAGACAAACTTAATGTCCACACCCCCTTATTAGTTTTAGTTTATGTGCAGATTGACAGTAGCCCTGTGTGGAAAAAATGCAGCCTTCTTATTTGGGGGTGTCAATGCAGGGTTGCTGGCAAGGTGCTGCACTGGCCAATCAAATACATGCAAACACACATTCCTGTTGGATTACTCTGTAATGTGACCTCTGTATTTGTTTGTTTGCAGCTGTGATTACTTTTTGTGAGTATTACAAGCCTCTGATTAGCCACACATAATCTCTTACTCCAACTGGACTTTCTGGATCATATTTCATTTTGTCACTGGTATCTTGTATACCACGCCCCCTGGTTTAACACAGGGACGTTTTTGGTCTGAATCCCCACTTAAGGAAGCGGAGGGCATTCAGAGGAAGTCACGTATTAGAAACCAAAAGAGTGGACCAGACAATTTCTCAGGGTCTGAAACATGAAAAACATGCAGCCAAAACAATGCAGGAAAAATGTAATAAGACTATAAAAAATGTGTGTAGTAGACAAAAATGGGAAAACATAAAGCAGGAACCTGGATTTAGACTAATTCTGTGGTAAATTAAATTAAGTAAAATACAGTAATTAACGACTATACCTGATAATTTGCACCAGCTCCAAGAAGGCCTCATCCACGTTGTAGCGATTCTTAGCCGAAGCTTCCATGTAGTGGATCCTGTTCTCTCTGGCAAACGCCTGAGCATCCTCCCTGGAGATCTGCAGACAAAGCAAACAATATCCAGGCCCAGCTTTCAGCCACTGTGTACTCATCCTTGTCTGCCTATACACTTGTGGTCTAGTTAGACTCTCTATTTACTTCTATAATAAGTGATCCACCTGTACATTGCTGCACTATGAGGAGATAAGAGACAAAAGTTCTCTTACAAATGTAGGAGGATATTTGTCTGAGGCTGGGTTTCCTTGGTAAGAGGTTACTGTTTGCTTCCATGGTTGTTGCAGTTTACTTTAAAAGCAGAAATATTGGTGAAGGAAATACATTTTCATTGTGCAGTTAAATAAGAAAATGCACTTGAGATGTATGGTATAAGAAAGATAACATTGCAGATGGCAGTCTCTGTGTTAGGCTCTCTGGTACCTTTTCTATTTTAGTTTGTTCGTTCAGAGTTCGAAGTCAGTTTCCCAAATCCTCTGATATCTCCCAAACTTGGATAAAAACTGGTCAAAATTGGTGACTTTACCTCTGGAGCATATCTGTCAGCACTCCACTATATTCCAGGAACCAGCATCAGCACCATGCACATTAGATGTATGATGGTGTTACTCACCACTCTTTGCAGTTCCAAGTCAGCCTTGTTTCCAACCAGCACCATTGGGAAGTCATCTCGGTCCTTCACTCTCAGGATCTGGGTGTGAAATTTCTGGACCTCATTGTAGCTGTTGGGAGGACAAAGGGAAAGAATTTTTATTTACAGTATCAACAAGCATAGATTCATATGTGTACTGATTTACAGGAAAGCACATACTATCTACAGGATATGGGTACAATAATGACCAATCAAATCTGCTTCTCTCATCTGTTTTAATCACAGCAACAGTTTGATTTTCCAGAAAACATGTTTTCAAAGGTGTAGTGCAATAAAATGTCATCCCAGTATAAGCCTAACGTGCTTGCATTCTCAAATGAGTAAACAGGGTTAAGTGTATAATTATTAAAAAAGTCGTATTTGTAAACATTGTGCTAAAAGCTGTGCATTCATAATTCAGCACAAGACACAAGACAAACTAAAGCTGCAAGCAGGGATGAACGGGCCCTCACAGTATGCACACACGTCAGGGGTCAAATTTCATGAGTTTAAGATTATCTCTAGCTCCCCAAAACAATTTCCTGTTTCATGGTGAATGATGCATTGCCATGGCAACTGTGTTCAAGATAAATCTAAAAGCTTCGGAATTAAGTACCGTGAAGGTCTTAAGATGTAAGTGAGTATATTTGAAGGGGATACAATCGACCTGCTAGAAGAAGTATGTTGTAATGAACCTGTTGTAACTTCTTGTTGCCAGTAGGTGGCGCTATGACTGGGACTCAATTTTGTCATAAAAATGTCTGCAGGCCAGGACTCTTATCAACCATATGAAGTTTGGATTGTCCGAGCCGAGTTATGACAAGTTGATCTTTCATGGCAAAGCATCGAAATTCGCCATGCCGCCACAGCAATACCGTCTCACCAAAAGTCACGATCTTCACAATAAAGCATTATCAACTTCTTCTGACTACTTCTGAGGTGGATCTGGCCACCCTGTTAGGTGTGTAAAACGAGTCATTTCCTTTTGCCGGTGGGTGGCACTCTGATGAGTAAAAATTGTCATACAGTTGCGTTCAGACCGGGAGTCTAATCATACATGCGACGTTTGGGCAGATTGGACTATGTGCATGGAGTTAGTTAACGACTTGATTTGTAATGGCGAAACGCACAAAATGGGCGTTCAACATTTTGCAGGGACGATGAATCCTGTAGGAGGAGTTAGTTAAAATATGAGGCCTGCAAATGGCCAAAAATACGTCAAGTTATGACGTATTTGAGGTATGGTAAATGGACTGTATTTATATAGCGCTTTTCTAGTCTTCCGACCACTCAAAGCGTTTTTACAACAGCATTCACCCATGGTAGCTAGATCACCTGCTCATTACAAGCATTAACACATTCTCACAGCGATGCACAGCATCAGGACTTGGGGGTTCAGTATCTTGCTAAAGGATACTTCAACACGTAGACTGCCAAGGCCTGGGACTGAACGACCAACCTTCTGATCAGGGGACGACCGTTCTACCTCCTGAACCACAGTCACCCACACTTGAGTCCTATAGACAAGTCTGGACATGGTTAATCAGCCTACCAAATTTCGTACATCTAGGCAAAACATACCACGGGGGCTGGATTATTAAAAATTTCTAGGGGGCGCGTATCAGATTACGATTTTCACCAGTTCTGACAATAAAAATGAAAATAACAATGATCCAAGCAATAACAACAGGGCCTCTGCAGTTTACTGCTCAGGCCCTAAATATTGCTTTTTTAACAAACACAAAATGAAAATATATGTACTATATGCATACAAACAGACATCATACGCACATAAACTACATTTCATTAAGACCAGAGCAGTGACATTTATTTGAACAGAAATCAAGATATATAGAACATATCCAACAATAACTTCACTTTTCATGTACGGCACATTGGTCACATTTTTTTGAATTTGTCAGGTTTATGTAATTTATCTTAAATCAAGCCTGTGCCATACAGATGAACATTTGTGCTTTTATATGATTTGTGAACTGCTGACCACCGAGCTGTGGAGTGATCAAGCAGGTCTTTATCTAATAACTGACAGACCCCTGTAATATAGCCTGTGTCTACTAGTGTACATTTATTGTAGCTCTGCTGCAAACCACAGGAAAAAAGAGACCAGCAAAACTTCAAACGCAGTACAGAACAGGGGTTGACAGACTAACACCACTACAATCTAAAGTCACCTTATTCAACAACCTCCTTGCAACTGTTTTCTCATGTACGTGTCTCATGCACTTTGTTGAATGAGTTGGGGATTTGTGCATTAAACTATTTTGTGGTTTCGTTGTAATTGAATGTTCTAGATTGTACAGGTATCCATGTTATTGAGTCCAATCCCTGTGGCCAAATAAAAGGCAGCCGGTAAGTTAGTCACATCAGTTTCACTATGGGAACAGCTCAATGCACTTTCTCTTAAACAGGAAGATAGACAGCCGCCGTGGGTAGCAGCATCACACTATTACACTGACAAACCATTCAGCACAGTGTCGTCCACTTCTGAAGCACTTATCAAGCTGCAAGCACGTATCTGTACCTGAAAGATACACAGGCACACACACTCACACACACACACAGATTTTCCATTACCTGCCCCGGTCATTGAGTGCAAACACCAGTAAGAAGCCTTCTCCTGAGCGCATGTACTGCTCCCTCATTGCTCCAAACTCCTCCTGACCTGCTGTGTCCAAGACTGACAAACAGGCACACACAGACACACCCACACACACACACACACACACACACACACACACACACACACACACACACACACACACACACAGACTATTTTCAAATAGCCTGCAATGACAACCAAAGCTGGAGGAAAGGGAATGATGGGCTAAAACAACAGAGACATCATTTCCTTGACAAAGTGGTGCTTTCCATACAGTTATGTATTGGTAAAATATGTGTTACAGATAATTGAGCTCAAGTATAACTAAAAAAATTAAGCATGAATAATGACATTTTGCTAAAACCTGAGGAACAGTTGTGTTTAGAGCTGGTTATTAGTGTTGGCTCATGGATGGCAATGTTAAAGCATCCACAGTGTTCTAGATGATGGCTGTCTGATGGCACTGAATTAAAATCAACAGAACAAGACTCCAAACAGGACTAGCTGTTCATGGTGCTGAAGAGGATGGTTAATGTAGTCAAAAGTAACTTGGCATATTTAACTGACTGTAAGCCATGTTACACATTCACAATACAACAGCAACATTAACAGGTTAAGATGCTGGATGTCTTCTATGGGTGGGTCGGGAGCACTGGTTCATCTACAGTCATTTCTAAAAGCATCATACTTTGTGGCAATTCCTTGCCTCAGGTTTGCCTCTCGTTTTATCATTACATTCAAGATAAGCATCTGTTTTTCTGAATGATATATCTCTGAGACCTGTCAAAAACCCAGAAGGTAGATGAACAACTCTTAATGCTGCTCTGTAGGTATTTCCAGAATCCTGAAAAACTCTTCTAACAATCGGGTTAAAAAAATATTCTGTCCATTGCACAATAAAAACTATTTTGAACTACTCTATTTATCAATCCTTAAATGGTTACCAGAAATTACCTTGCTCATTTCATATACACCTTGATTATATATGAAAATTATAAATAATGGAAGAAACCTTAGTATACTGTGGCAGTGCTGTTTGGATTGTGTAGGAGCAGTGTGAACTGGCACTAGGGGGGGGGGGGTGACTCTGGGACGCCTGAGTTCACCGCCGAGCCACCTGGAGGTGTCGTGGGACTAAGTAGGCGAAACACTGTTGAAGGGAGGTATCCACCTGATGACCCCCAGAGACGTGTTAGGAATCACTGCTTTTTGGCATGTTTAGAGGCAGATTAGGGCTCCAAGGTTCTTCACTGAGAATGAATCCTCTTTTTGAGCACAAGTATCTTGTGTTTAAATTAACTGATATAAAATACTGATCACAGAACAGTCAATTATATGTCATTTTAAGATATCATCTTTTGGACTAGGAAAAAGACTCACAACTTGGGAAAAAGATATAAATCTTTTATTTTTATCTAGATGGAGGACTCTTCCAGGCTTTTGGAAATATCTTTAAAACAGCAAGTGTGTTTGACAACCTACTAAGTTTCAACTTTGAGAAAAATGCTTAGCTGTGTGACTCATATATAATGCTATATGAGAGGCACACACAGTGACACAGTGAGTGTCATGATATGCTGGTCCCACCCTTTACACCACCCACCACACACACTGCAACATCTGTGCACCCATCACGTGAATATATACAGCATAACATATAACAAGTGCTCCCAATATAAAAGTAAAATCAAATCTATGTGGTTTAGAGATAATGACCTCTAACTGTACATCCTTACATTTCGCCAAAATTGTATAATTTGGTCTACAGTAATGTTTGTGAAGGGCAAGGTAGAGAGAAGAATAACCTGGAGTACAAGATTCTAAAATTGGAGTTAAATCTACAGTGTTGTAAACAAACATCAGTGTAAACATACAGTATAAAGAGCAGCCAGACTAAGTCAGATACTCTGTAGATTAAGTCTTTATACACCTCATAATTCACATATTACTGGGTGGTGAAATGGCAGTGAGACCCAACACACTACAGCCTGGTACGATGCAGCAACACTGGCCAAGTACAAGTCCTAACAAGGGAATGAAACATCCAGAGAGCAAACACACTGCTTGTGTCATATCACATCACACAGCAACACACCCTCTGCTTTCAAACAAAGGCTTTCATCCACTCTACAATCGCTCTGTCAAACAGTGTGAGGTATGAATTTATGTCCAGTGTGAGAGAGCCTTACTGTCCAGCCGAGTCTCTTTTCCATCCACAGAACAGATCTTGGTGTAGGAGTCCTCAATGGTGGGGTCGTAGTCTGACACAAAGTAGGACTGTGAGACACACTCAATGTTAATAGCAAACTACTGTTGGCACAGTTTATACTGTCTACAGTGAATTGTCTTACAACTCTCCCAAGTGTCCCCATACTATTGGAGAGTGGCCCTTTGTTACTAATGGTTAAATACAACCCAGCTAGAGGTACATGTGGCAGATACATTCAGCAGTGCCACAAATGTGAAGACTCCAATAAAGTAGATTTGTGTTGCTGTAACCAGTGGTAAACATTTTGAGCAACCTGTACTTTTGAGCATTTCCATTGTATATTTCTATTACAATGCATTTCACTGGCAAATGTACTTTTTACTAGTGATGGATCGCAATACTCAATACTGAATACACTACTGCCTGTAACAGGACTATGGTCTATAATGTAGTTTCCAATACATATTTGTAGCAACAGTGAGCTCAATTGGAATTTAGGCTTTGTTAACAAAATTACTAATATATGTAACATATGTGAATGTTTACTTATATTAACTTCCATCTGCCACAAACATCAACCAACGGCTTGTAAAGCAATGGCTGCCAGGAGAGTAGAAAAACCACATCCAAAAATGTGGCCAACATAAAGTATATGAGATTTGAAATTAATTACCAAAAGATAAAAACAACAATGCTAACCAGTCATGGCTATATGGTAAGCTAGGCACAATTAACAAGCATTTCTCAGAAAATTATCCTACGCTGTTAAAACAACAGAAATGATTACACCAAGTAATGTTTGCTACTTCTGACCTATTAAATATGTGGTTACTCCTTTATTAATCCGTCAGCATTTTCATCAATTTCATTTTATAGAATTATTGTTTTGTTGCTCTGACCCCTGAGGCCACTTTCCTTAAATGATAAATGGCATTTTTGTGTTGTGAATTGTGAATGATGAATGTAAGACAGGGGAAATGATGAAAAACATGTCTCTGTTTTCATCATATCCCAGCTGTTTTAATCAAATTGCCTTTAAATTAATGATACCACTTGATAATTTAGCACTGCATTTTTCATTTCATGTGCATTCTCATCACCTCCATTTCTATCAATAACTTTTGTTACCTCCATTCCTCACAGAAATGGAGCCAATGCAGCAAAGAGATTTAAGGTAGGCTGACATATGATTGCTTTAAGCTTTATAAAGGGTTTATAAGTTGTAACTAATGGCTTTACAAATCTCTCAGCAATGCTAAGTAATATTCCGTTAATGTGAACAAGACTTTGGGTTGCCAGGTTGTGAAATATCCTCACACTTTTCTTTGTCTTTTTAGCTCTTAATGTCATCGGGACAACTATCCACTGGACTGTTTGAATGCTTATCTTCTACTCAGGCTATTTATTGTTCTACAATAAGACTAAATAAGGATGGCTCACGAGCGACTGAGAAACCTGTGACACTTCATTGATGAATAATTACTTGACTATTAATGACTAACAAGCCAGAGAGATTTTTCATAATTTGGCAAATTCGTTTATATTAATAGCCAGTAATTGATTTATAAAGAATTAGTGACCAATAATAAAGTCACAATGTCACATAATATGTAATATTATGATAATAAACATGAAATACATAACGCTCTGCGTAAATTTACTGGTACAGTGTAAGAGTAGAGTCTTTACCTGAATGAACTGGATGGTCAAGGCGCTCTTCCCCACCCCTCCTCCTCCCACCACTACCAGTTTGAATCTTTCCTCTTCTCCACTCATACTGGTTTTGAACTGGATGTGTCCGGATCAAAAACTTTCCAGAGTCCCCAACGTTCACCAGCAGTTGAAGCCAAGCCGAGCCGACAAAATCCAAATCAAAGTAGTAGAGAAGATGTGCCTGTTAACGTTAATGCTAGCAGAAGACACCAGCATGGACGATTTTCAGTGCAGCTTCAAACTGAAACTTCTTACATGAAACTCATTTTCTCTCACCGAGGTTTTCAGCACACAACCAGGCGTTCAGCGTCAAACGTCAAATCCAATGTCCCGCCGGAGCTCCCCTGTTAATCCGCCAAAATAAATGACGAAGAAACAACCAAACAAAAGCGTAGAACAACACCGTGTCTTTGCTTTAGATTTTGCTTGAGGCTAGCTGTAGCTTGGCTGCTTCTCCTCTCTTCTTTTCTCTGCGGCCTCCAGGCAGCTTTTGAGGGCGGAACTGCTTCCTCTTTTCGCTTTCCTCAACAACCCAAAGTTGTTTAAAACACTAATATTCCCACACAGCAGGCGGTGTTTCGGCGGCACACACAAAAAGATACGGTAGAGAGCTACACACGCTTCAGCTTTCTTCTCATTACAACGGAAAACACACCAGAACAAATTCCACTTACATGTGTCAATTTCCTTATTTGGTCATTTGGAGTATCCGTGACATCATTCCAACCTACTGGCTCGCGCAGGGTGTAAAAGCAACACGAGCTCCGAAGTATTACTAAGTAATCAGGCTATGATTATCCATCATAATATATTTTATTTGCTATTAAACAGATGTCTCGTTGGCTAACAAGCCTTTCATCATGGCCAGAATTTCAGCCTGAACAACAATATGCAACTTCACAACGCTGTGTTGATAAAACAACATCTTCTTTTATAGAAAACTTGATCTAAATGTCCATTGTTTATGCAATCTCAAAGCATCACGCCACTGTATTGGACCCAAACGTGAAATGCTTTGGAATTCTGCTACCTCTGACAACACATGCCTCACTTTTCAATGTGGGCACTTGCCAGAAAGTAAGTTTGTACCCAACAGTCATGGTCACCCTGAAGCTCACAATGAGCTGTGTTGAAGGTAGTTTATGTATCTACATAGTGCTATTAAGATTACACAAGTCACAACTATCCAACCTTAGAGATTTTCATGCAAAACAGATAGAATGAGCCTAAAGCATTGTGCCTTATGATTGATGAAGTCCAGAACACGTTTTTAATGCATAATGAATGGAGCCATTCCAATCAATATTGATTGGCTGGCTTCTAAATAGTGTGATAGAAATTATGTTTTCTTATGGCTGATTCTAAAAATAAGAACATTTACTTTTTTTGAATAAAATGTATCACGGATAACGCTGTAAATGCAAAGCTCATGTGAATCCAAATAAATATGATGCAGTACCACTGAATAATGATCAATGATGTGTGTCTCAAATAGGTATAACAAAAACAATCTATGAAAACAACAGAAACAGAACTTTCATTCAACCACAAATGAAGCAGCCCACTATTGTTCATCATGAATAATGTGTAGGCTTTTAGTGCAACATGCAAAATACGTTTACATATGAGTAATTTTTTGCCAAACAAACAAACAAACCCACATCTCCACTGTTCCTGTAAAACTATGCTAGCCCCTAATTAAACAGCTCAGAGAAAAAGTGTCCCACAGTTTAATCTAATTGCTGACCCCTGGTATACAGTATCCCTCTGATGGAATATCTTGTGGCCCCAGGTTTGTTGTGTGGTCACTGGATTGCAGTAAGTGGGAAATTAATTTCGGAACATGTACAGTGTACAACGTTTGCTAAAATAATCATGTTTTTAAAGCTCCAATATTTACACAAGATCTCTCTTCACAGGGGCATGGGATGATGTAGTAAAGGAGGATTCACAGTAAGGCCCATATTGTATCTGGTGATATTGTGCTTTAGTGGTGCAGATCCCAAAATACATCTTCAATTAAATTAGTACAAACCACTCACAGTGAGCCTAGAGCTATCTGCGCCTCTACGGTGCAGTTGCTCACTTTGCTTGCATGGTAGTTCAGTCTTGATTACTTTCTGGAATACTAAATTATACTAATTCTACTAATGACATAGATTATCTTGCTTTTAGCTGGCATTAGGCCCATAATAGAGCATTTTGAAGATTTCCAAGACTAATAGATTGTACCCATATAAAGAGTCTCTACAAAGTGTCTTCTTTCAAACATGCAAATCCACTACTGCTGGGCAAAAGACACTTTCTAGACATACTTTTGCTTAAACTTACTGTACATAAGATACCTTATTTTCTCTATTTCTTTTACATTTTTGAAATTCTTT